>NC_041381.1:505394116-505420120 GCF_002162155.2 Triticum dicoccoides | reverse complement strand
TATGAGTTTATGTCCTCTACAGCATTCACTTATAGCTATTTCTTCAAGTTGCTTTTTCTGCTAAGTGAATGTGATCGGACCCTTCCCCCTCTATGCTATACTCAACCCAATCTATTCACAAATGCTTCATATGCGTTCTATTTGAAACTCGTTCAAAATCTTCACTGTGTCCTTGTCAGCTGAAGAAATTGCGAACGAAACTTTAAAACAAATCTTATCCAAATTTTCGGTTTTGCCGCTCAAACCGTTCCGCATCCCACAATGCATTATTCTATTCACCCACGATCGTACACGATCTCAACTACACAGTACGTGGGTGACACATGTCGCGAGAAGGAGAAAGGCCAGGGGCACGTTCATCCCAAATCTTCGGGCGAACTATTTTTCACCGTGTCTATAAATACCCCTCTCCCCTTCCTCACTTCATTTATTCCGCTCGATCGCTACTCTCTCACTCGAGATCCACAAACCCTAGTGCCGCCGCTACTCCATCGTCGCCAGTGAGGAAGAGCTTCACTGCCTCGACCTCGTTGCCGTCGTACTCACGCCGACCGTGGAAATCTTCACTCCGCCGCTGCCGTAGATGTCTTCCTCTGCCAAGTTAGGGCGTGGGAGATCTAACCTGACGAACTTCACATCTGTTCTTCTCAGTTCGTCGTGTTCTTCACTTCGGGTAATTAAAAGTTACTTTTATTACTCACTTTGATTCTCAAACTTTCCTGAAAATCTTCAAAGGTGTTTATTCTTCAAATCTTCACACATATGAACACCACACATCATATGATCTTGAACTGTTTCTCTAAGCAATCATTTTCTTCAAGATTCCCTAATTGTGTGGATCTTCGATCTGTACAACTCTGGAACCTAAGCCGAGAACGCTAAGTGAAATTCCTCAAGGTTCATCTGGTCAAATTCCTCAAAACTTGTTCTTTTCGAAAAACCTCCTCAGAACGCATATGACCTCTCCGAATTCCTCGCACCTGTACTCTGTTCACAGGTACTCATGTCTGCTGCTGAATCACTAGGTTCTCATCAACTTAACTCATTTGCAGCGTTCCTCGAAGAAAAACTGCATACTTCTTCAAAGAACTCGATTGTTCAAATTCCTCAACTGAAGAATATGGCAGACGGTAAGAAGTCGTAGAAAGAAGGAAAGAAACCTGAGGTTATGACTGCGTTTGAAATCCCTGAGGAAATTTATGCTGACTATTGCACACCTGATGAAGCAAAATTTGGCAAAGAAAACAAAAATCAGTGCAAGGTGCGCATTCAGAGGATTGAACAGAGATGGGCAAGGGAATGGAGGGAATACAGATATGTGACTCCAAAGTACATGAGGAAATTCGCCCTCAATCCTCCATGCCCAAGAGCTCCATTGGCACCTGGCCAAGTAGCTGACCCCACAAGCATCAAACGTGGTGAGGACTTTCCTGAAGAATGGGCTAAGCTCCAAGCTAAATTGGCAAGACAAGCCAAGGAGGCAGTGAAGAAATTCAATGAGGATTCTGCCACTGCTACTGCTACTGAGGCCTCGGTCAAACCGAGGAAATCCATGCCAAAGAAGCCTTCTCGTAAGCCAAGTGCTTCACCAATAGTGCCCTCACGGCAAATTCCTCACACTGCTACAGCTCCACCAAAGTCCTCAACAGCTCCTTCAAAGTCCTCAGCTCCTGTGCATCTGGCTACATGTCAAAGGACTGCTGGTTTCTCGATTGCCTCTGGTGTTTCAGCAAGTTCCTCAGCTGCACCAATTTCCTCATCAGGCCCCACACTGTTGAAGACCAAAGCAACAGCTGGACGAGGTCCTCGGCCAAGTCCAAAGAAGAAACAGGTCGCATTCCATGTGCCTTCTGATGATGAAGCTTCTGATGATGAACTTGCAGAAATCATCAGAGACAGATAGGTGAAGGCCGCTAGAGCCAAAGGCACATTTGTGCCACTGCTTTTGGATCCGAGAAAAATCCTCGATTACATTGATCTCTGGCACAAGGATCCTAACACCCCTATGCCTGATTTTCATCTGACCTCTGGTCAAAGTCACATGCTGACTCATTTCATCACGGAAGAGAAATGGAAGTTTGAAAAGGCAAGAGAGATCAGGAAAGCTCAATACAGAAAGGAGAAGCTCCTGAAGAAAAACGTTGTCAGAATGACACCTGAGGAACTTCTCCAGGCTCAGTCTGAAATTCAAGCTCTCAGCAAAGACTTTGATGCCTACTATGCTGATTGGCAAGGAGCTAAAGTAAGATTCATCAATCTGAAGAAGAAATTCACAAATGTTGCAGCCCCATCGCAACAAGAAAATCTTCAGGCTGCAGACTCTGCTCAGCCTGCTGAAGAACATGCCAGCACCGCTGATGACTTTTAGCCTGCTAAAGAACATGCTCGTTCCAGGGCTGGTGAAGAAATTCCAGCCACTCAAGAAATTGCCAGGGCATCCACTAGTGGTGCGCCTGAAGAAACTGAAGAGATCGGAGCAACTGCATAAGTTGCGCCTGAAGAAAATGAACCAGATTCCTCAGATCCTCCCGCGCCCACACCAACTCCAATTCTTCCATCTGCTTCTGATGTGAAGAAGACCAAGGCTGCAGAGCGAGCTGCAGTTAAGAAAAGGAAGGCATCAGTTGCGTCAAACTCTTCGGCTGCGAAGAAAATGAAGCCAATGACCAGCTCACTCGAAAATCCAATTGATGTCGTTCCGATTTCCTCCATGCCATCAAAGGACCTTGTTCCTTTTGGAGAAGACTATGAGATCCCAAGCGGATCTGATGAAGAAAATCATTCTGCTGCTTCATCAGAGCAGATTGATGAAGAAATTGAAGTGGAAGCAATCCCTTCAACCCCAACCATTTCCTCGCCTATGCCTCAGTTCACAGCTGAAGAGGCCGGTGTTGAGGAACTTGAAGAAGATGTGGATATTGGAAGCACAATGCCAGTGATGAACGATGACTTTTGGGAAAGTCAGCATCCAAATTCTCCACTCTTCACCCCAATCCAACAGATACCTCAGTCCCCTGCTCCAACTGTTCAAATGGGCTCTGAAGAAACTCATCCCACTTCATCTGTCCATGAAGAAATTCCAGCCACTAGTGCTGATGAACCTGCTGCTGCTGATCCTCAGACTGCACCTGTTGAGGAACAAGAAATTCCTCAGCCTAAAGAACCTGAGCTCGCGATTCCTGAGGTGGTGATGCAACTCACTGACACCCCTCTGCCAAAGCCAAAGAATCCGTTCTCAAGCAAACAGAAGTTCAAGGCTGAAGATTTCTTTGTCGAGCATGTATTCTTCACTGATTATAATCCATATGATTCTGCTCGCATAAGGAAGAGGCGTTTCTGGACTGCTAGCCAAGCCAATTTCTATTCCTCAGTGCTCTTCAACAAAGACAAAGTCTTCGATCATGCACATATTCCTCATGTGGACATGGAGTCTCTGCCCGGCTTTGAGCCAGTCCTCAGTGTTCTTCACGACGCAGGACTTCTGAATTTCTGCACTGATATCTATGACTGGAATGAAGAACTCATTCTTCAATTCTATGCAACTCTGCACATCACCGGAGACGCTGAAGACGTGAACTCATGGGTATTAGGTTAGATGTCTGAAAATACTCACTACAAGGCACCAGCAACTGAATTGCTTCATGCTCTAGCACTCAGTCCTCCACTTGATGGTGCTCGTTGTATCTACAACGAACCAGAACTTTCAAATCACTATATGCAAGTGCTGATGAAGCCTTTGAAGCCAAGGCAGTCCCCACGAACCAAATTCCTCATCAAGGAATTACTCTATGTGCCTCGGACTGTCTATCGAATTCTGACGAAGACAATGAGTCCTATCAAAGGCCACAACTCAAATGATGAAGAAGTCGTTGGCATCATGAAGAATATGCTTTTCAACATCATTCATGGCGTTCCCGTCAACTTCCATGATTTCTTCATGAGGACTCTGGCCAATATTGCTATGTCACCATTCGAGCTGAAGCCCTATGCTCCTTGGATTATGAGATTCATCAGGGCAAGATCTTCACTGAATTACAAAGCTGACACTTTGAACCATGGTAGCTACTTGCCTCCCATTGAAGTCCTCAAACGGACAGTTTCATCAGCTGATGATAAAGGCAAGGCCGCTGCTGTGATCGATGAAGGCATTCGTCCATTGGATGGTCAATTTCGCAAGGCTGCATCTTACTCTACCAATGACGATTCTGCCACACATGACTCTGCCGCAAATACCTCAGCCAAGCAAAATCCTCAAGCCACAGCACCCAGGGTGATGACTGACTGTGAGTTACTCCTCAGTCTTCATCAGAAGGTTGATCGCAATCACAAATGGGTAAAGTGTTAGTTTGGTGCACTTCTTCACAATATGACCTCAACACACAATGCAGTGAAGAAGAACCAATACTACCTTCATGAAACCTTCAACCGCACATGGGCTGTCCTCACTCATGTCTATAGCGCTGAAGAACTGAAGACTATGGGTCTCAAGGAAGAATTTGACTGGTCTGCACCTCCTCCGAAGAAATTCAAGAGGGTCAAAATTCCTCCACTGGTGGCCAGCTCTTATTCTTCATCACGTGACACTGATGAGTATGAAGATTTGGACGACACTGCAGCAGGCCCTGCTATAACAAACAACCCCGACAACGCTGGCGCTCCTCCATCGACTTGAAATTCTTCAGGGGCGTTAGTCCTCAGTTTCAATCCTTTTGGTCATTTGATGACAAAGGGGGAAAATCTGAGTTAGTCTTCAAGCGGGTCTATATTAAGGGCATTTTTTTAAGTTACAACTCTCGTTCTTCTGAAACTTTTATTTGGATCGAGTTGTAATCTTAAACCCGATGGTGCGCTGATACTTTTGTTGCATTATGCTTTGCATGCTTATTCCTCGTTAATGACATTGCACGCATGCTGAATCTCATCAGGCACCATATTTCATCATGCATTTCAAATTCCTCATATTATATATCAAATGCGTGTATGAATTACAAGATATAGGGGGAGATCTCCATGATTCAACTCTTGAAATGTGCATTGCCTCAAAAGCAAATTCCTCACTGTGCACATCTTCAGGGGGAGTTCTTCTATATCTTGTAATCAAATTCCTCAATATCAGTGTATACACCTCATATGTTTATCCCCGTTGAAAACTTAACCTATGTTGTCATCAATCACCAAAAAGGGGAAGATTGTAAGTGCATCTAGTGCCCCTTAGTGATTTTGGTGTATTGAAGACTTATAGGTTACGGGACTAATGCGTTTGTGAGTGTACATAGGTCTATAAGTCTATGAGGAGTTCGATATTTACAGAGAAAGTCGACCCCTAAAAATGAAGTTCTTCAACTGAAGACTTTGATATTCTGAAGACTTTGAAAGTGAAGAAATTGCTGCGACCTTGAAGACGTGGTATTCATTTGTGGAACATGAAGCATGAAGACTTTTGTTTTCGTAGTTTCATTTCCTCTTTCTTGAGTCATAGGAAACACCGTACTGTTAAAGGGGGTCGAGGAAATACTAAGGAAAAATTTCCATGTGATGCTCAACTCAAAATCCTACACCTACCAATCCCTTTGAGTGAAGCCTTTGGAAATCTCATACAGTTCAATCACTTTCTTCAGTGACAGAGACGAAGTTCTTCTGGTCACTAATGAATTTGTTCTGACTGAGGAGTTAGGAATTCGTCAGTGTGAATTACCTACACAGTGAGGAACATGATAGGCTTGAGGAATTTGAGAGTCAAATTTCCGACCGTTGCTGTGTTGCGCGCCAGCTGTCCCAAAATATCTTATCCACCTAACGGTCATATCATTGAAGGGCATTTATGTCTTATCATGTCGGGCTGCTCCCTAGGCTATAAATAGCCGCCCCCTACAACCACTAGCTGGTTGGCTGCTCCGAGAGAACTTGACACTTGTCATTTGAGAGCAACCCATCCTCCGAGGACTTTGAGCGAAAATCATCGAGTGAGGAAAATCCAAAACCAAACCCCTACAAACCCAAAGTGATTGAGCATCACTGAAGAAATTGATCCTGCGTGGATCCGACGCTTGTTACCTTTGAAGACTGTGCTTCTTCCAGACGGTTAGGCGTCAAGGTCTAGAGCATCCAAGAGGAATTGTGGATCGCCGATGACCAAGTCTGTGAAGGTTTGGAAGTCGCCTGAAGACTTACCACGAGTGATTGGACGAGGTCTGTGTGACCTTAGTTCAAGGAGAATACGGTGAGGAATGGGTGTCCTGAGCTGCGTGCTCAGCGACTGGGTGTCTGGGACTGTGTGTCCTCGAGTTTAAATACTCAACCGCTCCAACCAGACGTACAACTGAGACATCAGTTGGAACTGGTCTACCAAATCATTGTCTTCACCAACCTAACTGGTTCAATTTCCTCAACCCTTTCATTTCCTCATTACTGTGTTGAGTGTTTGTTCATATCTGTGTTTGAAGACTTTGACTGAAGACTTTCTCAATTTCCTCAGTTCAATTTCTTCAGTTTGTTTGTCTTCATCTTGTGTTATCCTGTGATTACGCTTTCTGTACTCTGTGCTAGTCTTCATTTCATCATGATGACCATGCTTGTATTCTGTTATGCTTACTTCTGAGTACTTATTCCGTTGCTAATAGTTCTTCGCTAAGGAATTTCCTCACCGGCAAATTCCTCGGTGAAGAATTCATAAAAATCGCCTATTCACCCCCCCCCTCTAGTCGACATAACGCACTTTCAGTTCCCCATCTCCATGAGTAGCAAGTACACCTAATTTTTTTGGTATTTTGTGTTCCATATCCATAACTAAAGATAGATAACAACTTAGAATAGCAAATAAAAATTACTTAGTGATAAAGCAAACAAGCACACATGATAATATTCACCCCACGCTATAGTTCCCCGGCAACAGCGCTAGAAAAAGGTCTTGATAACCCACAAGTATAGGGGATCAATTGTAGACTCTTTCGATAAGTAAGAGTGTCGAACCCAACAAGGAGCTAAAGGTAGAACAAATATTCCCTCAAGTTCTATCGACCACCGATACAACTCTACGCACGCTTAACGTTCGCTTTACCTAAAATAAGTATGAAACTAGAAGGACTTTGTAGGTGTTGTTGGATAGGTTGCAAGAATATCAAGAGCACGTAAATAAAAACTAGGGGCTGTTTAGATAAAGACACAATAATGTTAGTTTAGCGAGTGTGAAAAAGTGGTGGTAGGAGTTGTGAAATTGTCCCTAAGCAATTGACTACTTTACTAGACCGATAGCAAGTTTTATGTGGGAGAGGCCACTGCTAGCATGTCATCCCTGACATGGAATTCTATACACTTATGATTGGAACTATTGGCAACCATCCGCAACTACTGATGTTCATTAACGTAAAATCCAACCATAGCATTAAGATATATTGGTCCCCCTTCAATCCCGTATGCATCAATTTCTATGCTAGGTTGAAGCTTCTGGCACTCTTGCCCTCCAATACATAGTCCTATAAACATACAACTAACCCTATGGTGTGATCCACGCGCGCTCCCATATGATGGGCACCAAAGGACAGCAACATAACCACAAGCAAATTAAACCAATCATAGCAATTCACCAATTACCGATAGGAAAACGAAATTCTACTCAGACATCATAGGATGGCACACATCATTGGATAATAATATGAAGCATAAAGCACCATGTTCAAGTAGAGGGTACAATGGGTTGCAGGAGAGTGGACCGCTGTAGATAGATGGGGGAAGGTGATGGAGATGTTGGTGAAGACGACGGAGGTGTTGGTGTAGATCGCGGTGACGATGATGGCCCCGGTGGCACTCCGGCGCCACTGGAAACGAGGGGGAGAGAGCCCCCTCTTTCTTCTTCTTCCTTGACCTTCTCCCAAGGTAGGAGAAGGGTTTCCCCTCTGGTCCATGGTCTCCATGGCGTGGGAGGGGCGAGAGCCCCTCCGAGATTGGATTTGTCTCTCTGTCTCTTTCTGTTTCTGGGTTCCTGATTCTGCCCTTTCACCGTTTCTTATATTGCCGGAGATCCGTAACTCCGATTGGATTGAAACTTTGAACACGATTTTTCTCCGGATATTAGCTTTCTTGCGGAGAAATAAGGGCAACAACCGCCTTACAGGGTGTCCACAAGGGTCAGGGCCGCGCCTGCCACCCTGGGGCGCGCCCCCTGCCTTGTGGCCCCCTCGGGCATCATCTCACATTAATTCTGCTTCCCAAAATTCATAAATATTCCAAAAAAAATCTCCGTCAGTTTTTATCCCATTTGGACTCCGTTTGATATGGATTTTCTGTGAAACAAAAAACATGCAACAAACAGGAACTGGCACTGGGCACTGGATCAATATGTTAGTCCCAAAAATAGTATAAAAAGTTGCCAAAAGTATGTAAAAGTTGTAGAATATTGGCATGGAACAATCAAAAATTATAGATACGACGAAGACGTATCACTTCTTCAAATGCATCAATCTCTTCTTGAAGCTTGTCCTTGCCTTTTAGCTTGTGATCTTGTGGTGGAAGATCATCTTGAGCTTGTGTTACCTTGAAGGAAGTAGGATCATACGTCTCTTGTTAAGGAACAAACTTCATCTTGGCGTATTGATCTTCTTCCCACTCAACTCCATTGGCATTGAACTTTCGTTCAAAACCAACACCTTGATTCTTCCGGTGCCTTCCTTGCTTACATACAATTTCCTCAAATTGCTTACTTCCGGCAAGGCTCTTGTAAACACCTTTCTCTATAATTCCCTTCAATAAGCTATTTTCTTGCTCAAGTGTAACTTGGCTAAGAGAACATTAGTGGAATCAAGAGAACTACTAGAAGCAACAATATTGGATTTAACATGGTTATTGTTACTACTAGATGAAGAATCTTTCTTACTCTTGTTGCTAGATTTTACTTGTGGCATGTAAGTAGACAAGAGTAAATGTTTGGCAATGTAAGAAGAACTTTTCTTCCGAAGATCATCATTAATTGCTTTTAAGAACCCATGTTCTTGCTCTAGGTTGAGCTTTTCGAAGCGTAGCTTCTCATGAGTTTTTAAAAGTTCTCGATGATCCTCTAAAGTAGTTTCATGAGCTAACTTAAAAGTGTTTACCTTTTAGTTAGATGCTCAATCTTCTTATTATCATTGTCATTCGTTTCATCTTGATTAGCATGATTAATAGCAATTTCATCATAATTTTCATCACTAGCATTATCAACAAGTAACTCATCATTACCTAGCAAATCATCTTCATCACTAGTGAAAAATCAATATACTCGAGGTGTGATACCTTAGGGCCTTTAGCCATGAAGCATATTCCAATTCCTTCATTTGGTGAGTCAAATATGTCATAGAAGTTGGTTGACACAAGTGCAAGACCGGCGGCAACACCTTCATCTTGAGTATATTCGATGCCGGAGTGATAACTTCTCTCGGAGTGGTTGTCGGAGTCTGAACTGGATACCAATTCACCAACATGAGCTTGATTTCTTCATTTTGTGTAGCTCCTTGATGACTTGTCCTTCCTTTCCGAATCCTTACTTTTAAGAGAGGGTCTTCATTCATAACGATCATCTTTACTCCTTCTCTCTCTTGGAGG
Organism: Triticum dicoccoides; assembly: GCF_002162155.2. NCBI lineage: Eukaryota > Viridiplantae > Streptophyta > Magnoliopsida > Poales > Poaceae > Triticum > Triticum dicoccoides. The sequence continues at coordinate 505,410,547 of NC_041381.1, read as the reverse complement.
TGATTCTTCTCTTCTACTTCTCCTTTTAGGTGAGTCTTCTTTTCTTTTGTAGGGAGTCGTACACTCATTGGAGTAGTGTCCGGGTCTTCCACAATTGTAGCAATTTCGATCACGACCAGAAGATCTTTTGTCATGGTAGGATCTTGACTTGGAGCTTCTCTCTTTGCTTCTACTCTTGTAGAATTTGTTGAAGTTCTTCACCATTAAGCTCAATTCTTCATTAAAGACTTGTTTTTCACTTGATGTGGCGGCAGCATCACATGAAGCTATATAAGCACCACTAGACTTGTTGTGAAGCTCTTCCTTATCCTTGAGTGACATCTCATGAGCAACAATTCTTCCGATGACTTCCCTTGGATTGAGATCTTTGTAATTGGGCATCATTTGGATCAATGTGCACACAGTATCATATTTTCCATCCAAGGCTCTTAGGATCTTCTTGATGATGAATCTGTCAGTCATCTCTTCACTCCCTAAGCCGGCAATCTCCTTTGTGATGAGAGCAAGCCTAGAGTACATTTTAGCGACACCTTCACCATCCTTCATTTTGAACTTGTCAAGCTGACTTTGAAGCACATCCAACTTGGATTCCTTGACGGACTCGGTACCTTCGTGTGTATCAATCAAAGTATCCCAAATTTCCTTTGCATTCTCAAGACGGCTGATTTCGTTGAATTCTTCGGGTCACAATCCATTGAAGAGGATATCGCAAGCTTGAGCGTTGTATTGCAGCATCTTCAATTCTTCCGAAGTTGCTTCACGATTTGGTTCTCTCCCATCGAAGAATTCACCTTGCAAAACCAATACACATAATAGCCCAAACGGCGAGGTTATGTCCAAGAATATGCATTTTTCATCTTATGCGTCCAACTAGCAAAATTAGTACCATCAAAGTAAGGACCTCTATGGTGGTAATTTCCCTCACTAGACGTCATACTCTCATAGGTTGTGAAACCAAGGCTATGATCACCAAAGCTATAGAAATCAACGCAAATGGAGACCAAAGCTCTGATACCACTTGTAGGCTCAAAAGTATGTTTAGAGGGGGTGATTAGACTACTTGACCAAATAAAAATCTAGCCTTTTACCAATTTTAAGTCTTGGCAGATTTTAGCAACTTGACACAAGTCAAGCAATCAACCTACACATGCAATTCTAAGAGTATAGCAGCGGAATGTAAAACATTGCATATGAAGGTAAAAGGGAAGGGTTTGTAGAGGGCAAACGCAATGTAGACATGGAGATTTTTTGCGTGGTTCTGATAGGTGGTGCTATCGTACATCCATGTTGATGGAGACTTCAACCCACGAAGGGTAACGGTTGCATGAGTCCACGGAGGGATCCACTCACGAAGGGTCCACGAAGAAACAACCTTGACTATCCCACCATGGCCATCTTGCATGAAGTACTAGCCTCACTTGGGTAGATATTCATGAAGTAGGCGATCTCCTTGCCCTTACAATTTCCTTGGTTCAACTCCACAATCTTGACGGAGGCTCCCAAGTGACACCTAACCAATCTAGGAGACACCACTCTCCAAAAGGTAATAGATCGTGTGTTGATGATCAACTCCTTGCTCTTGTGCTTCAAATGATAGTCTCCCCAACACTCAACTCTCTCTCATAGATTTGGATATGGTGGAAAGATGACTTGAGTGGAAAAAAACTTGGGGAAGGCTAGAGATCAAGATTCTTGTTGTAGGATTGGAATGTCTTGGTCTCAACACATGAGTAGGTGGTTCTCTCTCACGAAATGAGTAGTGGAAGTGTAGGCATGTTCTGATGGCTCTCTCTCAAATGGAGAAGGGGTGGAGGGGTATATATAGCCTCCACACAAAATCTAACTATTACACACAATTTACCAATCTCGGTGAGACCGAATAGTGAAAATCAGTGGGACCGTTCTAGTTCAAAATGTGAATGTTAGGGTTTTTGGTGGGACCGATAAGATTAACTCGGTGGGACCGATGCGCTAGTGTTAGGGAAAAGCTCATCTCGGTGAGACCGATCGCATGGTAAGGCCGATTTCAACAATAAGCAAAGAGAGACTTGGTCAAGCAAACTTGGTGGGACCGATCGCTCATTTCTGTGAGACCGAAACGTTACGAAAAGGAAACATAGAGTTTTCATTGCAAACTCGATGGGACCGATTGCTCATCTCGGTAATACTGAAACGTTACGAAGGGAAACAAAGAGTTTGCAATCCCATCTCAGTGAGACCGAGATCCCTATCGGTGAGAACGAACTGATTAGGGTTTGTGGCTATAGCAATGTCAAGTGAACTCGGTGACACCGGATAGATCAAATCGGTGGGGCCGAGTTTGACTTTAGGTTTAGGACATATGTGGAAATGAGAAATTGGTTGAGGGCTCTGGATCATATCACTAAGCATTTTGAGCAAGTAGACCATTAAGAAACACCTCATCCCCTTTTAATAGTATTGGTTTTTTCCATGGACTCAATGTGATCTTGGATCACTAAAATGAAAATGAAGAGTCTTGAGCTTTTGCCAATATGTGTCCTTAGCATTTTGAAAGGTCCACATCTCTAGTCCATGCCATGCCAATCATTGAACTTTTTGAAACATTAATCTTGAATGGATATTAGTTCAATGAGCTATATGTTGTTATGAATTACCAAAACCACCTGAGGATTAGTTGCACTTTCAGTACTACGCAATCAAAGGGTGCAAACAATAAAGGGATAAACATCTACCGCAATTCATAATAGCTTGACATGGTATAGCCCTGGGCGCCGGGAGTTCTCCATGATCGTCTTCAATCTCCAGTTGAAGCGACGTGATGGATAATATTTCATTGTCGTGGCAACCGTTTCAAAAACATTGTCGTGGCGGAAATCTCGGAAAATGTTGTTGTGGCGATCGTTTCAAAAAAGGTTGTCGTGGCACCAAAATCTGAAATTCCGCCTTGGCACGAAATTATAGCTCCTTGTCCCGTGCCTTGGTACACCTTCTCCTTGTCGGGGTCCTCTGTGTACGTCTTGCCACCATCACCTGTAACCTATCTCTATGATCTTTACATTAAGGTGTCAATCTCGTGGCTCCAGCCATCATGACGTGACGCGCAGGCCACTTAACATTACATCATATAACCATCTCATACATAAACTCATTATCATTATGAAGGCTATGCCACATCATATGCAACCCTGCAAAACCAAGTTAGACATCCACTAATCAGTTTGGCAATTTTTAATTACGTGGCTTCTAGCGTTTCCGGATAAACATAGCTACCTACGTGCACACCATAAAGTGATAATCCTTGTTGCTAGCTTAACTTCTGGGGTGTGTGACAGAAGATACATAATTAAAAATCATGTTCCCCCGCACTAAACTTCGTCTAATATGCATGACTCCCTAGAAGATCATCCATCTTCATCGCCCTCTTGTGTACGTGACGGTTCACTATTCTTGACTATGGTCACAAGCGGAGGACACGGTAGGGCAAGGTGGGGCGCTCGCCCTACCTTGATTTTTGGGATTTTTTTACTAGGTATTGATACGTCTCCAACGTATCTATAATTTTTGATTGTTCCATGCTATTATATTATCTGTTTTGGATGTTTAATGGGCTTTAATATGCTCTTTTATATTATTTTTGGGACTAACCTATTAACCGAAGGCCCAGTGCCAATTTTTTTTTGCCTATTTTAGTGTTTTACAAAAAAGGAATATCAAACGGAGTCCAAAGGGAACGAAACCTTCGCGAGGATCTTTCTTGGACCAAAAGCAATCCAGAAGACTTGGAGTTGAAGTCTGGGACTCTACGAGGAGGCCACAAGGCAAGAGGGCGCGCCCAGGGGAGTAGGCGCGCCCCCCACCCTCGTGGGCCCCTCGTAGCTCCACCGACATAGTTCTTTCGCCTATATATACTCTTATACCCTAGAAACATCAGGGGGAGCCACGAAACCACTTTTCCACCGCCGCAACCTTCTGTACCCTTGAGATCCCATCTTGGGGCCTTTTCCGGCGATCTGCCGGAGGGGGAATCGATCACAGAGGGCTTCTACATCAACACCATTGCCTCTCCGATGAAGTGTGAGTAGTTTACCATAGACCTTCGGGTCCATAGTTATTAGCTAGATGGCTTCTTCTCTCTCCTTGATTCTCAATACAAAGTTCTCCTCGATGTTCTTGGAGATCTATTTGATGTAATATTCTTTTGCAGTGTGTTTGCCGAGATCCGATGAATTGTGTATTTATGAACTTGATTATCTATGAATATTATTTGGTTCTTCTCTAAATTCGTATATGCATGATTTGATATCTTTGCAAGTCTCTTCGAATTATCGGTTTAGTTTGGCCTACTAGATTGATCTTTCTTGCAATGGAAGAAGTGCTTAGCTTTGGGTTCAATCTTGTGGTGTCCTTTCCCAGTGATAGTAGGGGCAGCAAGGCACATATTGTATTGTTGATATCGAGGATAAAAAGATGGGGTTTATATCATATTGCTTGAGTTTACCCCTCTACATCATGTCATCTTACTTAATGCGTTACTCCGTTCTTATGAACTTAATACTCTAGATGCATGCTGGATAGCGGTCAATGTGTGGAGTAATAGTAGTAGATGCAGAATCGTTTCGATCTACTTGACACGGACGTGATGCCTATGTTCATGATCATTGCCTTAGATGTCTTCATAATTATGCACTTTTCTATCAATTGCTCGGCAGTAATTTGTTCACCCACCGTAATACATGATATCTTGAGAGAAGCCACTAGTGAAACCTATGGCCCCCGGTTCTCTTTTCCATTATATTGCATCTCTTTTCTATTATATTACATATATTTTATTTACACCGCATCTCGTTTACTATTTTGCAATCTTCACTTTCCAATCTATACAACAAGAATACCAAAAATATTTACTTTACTATCTCTATTAGATCTCACTTTTGTGAGTGGCTGTGAAGGGATTGACAACCCATTTATCACGTTTGTTGCAAGGTTCTTGATTGTTTGTGCAGGTACTAGGTGACTTGTGTCTCGTCTCCTACTGGATTGATACCTTGGTTCTCAAAACTGAGGGAAATACTTACGCTACTTTCTTGCATCACCCTTCCCTCTTCAAGGGAAAACCAACGCATGCTCAAGAGGTAGCAAGAAGGATTTCTGGCGTTGTTGCCGGGGAGATCTACGCCAAGTCATGACATACCAAGTACCCATCATAAACTCTTCTCCCTCGCATTACATTATTTACCATTCGCCTCTTGTTTTCCTCTCCCCCACTTCTAAAATGATTTTCAAAAACCTTTGCCTTTTCTTTGCCCTCTTTCCGTCCATCTCTTTTCGCTTGCTTCTTGTGTGCTTGTGTGTTGGATTGATTGTTTGTCACAATGGCTCAAGATAATACTAAATTGTGTGACTTTTCCAATACCAAAAACAAATATTTTATTAGCATTCCGATTGCTCCTACTACCGATGCTGAATCTTGTGAAATTAATACTCCTTTGATGAATCTTGTTAGGAAAGATCAATTTTCTGGCCTTCCTAGTGAAGATGCCACAACCCATCTAAACAACTTCGTTGATTTTTGTGATATGCAAAAGAATAAAGATGTGGATAATGATATTGTTAAATTGAAACTATTTCCATTTTCGCTTAGAGATCGTGCTAAAACTTGGTTCTCTTCTTTGCCTAAAAATAGTATTGATTCATGGAATAAGTGCAAAGATTCTTTTATCTCTAAGTATTTTCCTCCCGCTAAGATCATCTCCCTTAGGAACGATATTATGAATTTTAAACAACTTGATCATGAGCATGTTGCACAAGCTTGGAAGAGGATGAAATTAATAATACGTAATTGCCCTACACATGGTTTGAATTTGTGGATGATTATACAAAAAATATATGCCGGATTGAATTTTGCTTCTAGAAATCTTTTAGATTCGGCCGCGGGAGGCACTTTTGATGGAAATCACTTTAGTAGAAGCTACTAAACTCCTAGACAATATTATGGTTAACAATTCTCAATGGCACACCAAAATATCCACTAGTAAAAAAGTTCATGCGATTGAAGAAATATATGTTTTGAGTGGAAAGATGGATGAACTTATGAATTTTTTTGCTAATAAAAGTGTTTCTTCTGATCCTAATGATATGCCTTTGTCCACTTTGATTGAGAATAATAATGAATCTATGGATGTGAATTTTGTTGGTGGGAACAATTTTGGTAACAACGCGTATAGAGAAAATTTTAATTCTAGGCTATTTCCTAGTAATTCCTCTAATAATTATGGTAATTCCTACAACAACTCTTATGGAAATTTTAATAAGATGCCCTCTGATTTTGAGAATAGTGTTAAAGAATTTATGAGTTTGTAAAAGAATTTCAATGCTTTGATTGAAGAAAGTTGTGGATAGAATTTCTCTTGATGTTGATTCTTTGAAACTTAGATCTATTCCACCTAAGCATGATATCAATGAGTCTCTCAAATCCATGAGAATTTCCATTGATGAGTGCAAACAAAGAACCGCTAGGATGCATGCTAAAAAAGATTGCTTTTATAAAAGCATGTTCTTCTATTTTTCATGATAATAATGATGAAGATCTAAAAGCGATTCATGTGACTCCTATTAAATCTTTGTTTTCCAATATGAATCTTGATAAAGAGGTACTGGAAATGAGTCAACTTTAGTTAGAAGGCGTCCCAATGATTCAGAGTTTTTAGATCTACATGCAAAAATTGATAAAAGTGGGATTGAAGAGGTCAAAACTTTACATAGCAATGAACCCACTATTTTGGATTTAAAGGGATTTAATTATTATAATTTCTCTTTAATATATTGTATTTCCTTGTTGCAATCCTTGTTAAATTCTCCTCATGCTTATAATCAAGATAAAGCTTTTACTAAACATATCGTTGATGCTTTGATGCAATCTTATGAAGAAAAGCTTGAACTAGAAGTTTATATCCCTAGAACAATTTATGATAAGTGGGAACCTACTACTAAAATTAAGATTAAAGATTATGAATGCTATGCTTTGTGTGATTTGGGTGCTAGTGTTTCCACGATTCCAAAAACTTTATGTGATGTGCTAGGTTTCCGTGAATTTGATGATTGTTCTTTAAATTTGCATCTTGTGGATTCCACCATTAAGAAACCTATGGGAAGAATTAATGATGTTCTTATTGTTGCAAATAGGAATTATGTGACCGTAGATTTCATTGTTCTTGATATAGAATGCAATCCTACATGTCCTACTATTCTTGGTAGACCTTTCCTTAAAACGATTGGTGCAATTATTTATATGAAAGAGGGAAATATTAGATTCCAATTTCCGTTAAGGAGATGCATGGAACACTTTCCTAGGAATAAAATTAAATTGCCTTATGTATCTATTATGAGAGCCACTTACAGATTGCATGCCAAAGATGGCAATACCTAGATCTATTCTTGTCTTTATGCCTAGCTAGGGGCGTTAAACGATAGCGCTTGTTGGGAGGCAACCCAATTTTATTTTTGTTCTTTGACTTTTTCTCCTGTTTAGTAATAAATAATTCATATATATTCTGGTTAGATATGGTTTTATGTTTAGTTAGTGTTTGTGCCAAGTAGAACCTTTGGGAAGACTTGGGTGAAGTCTTTGCGATCTTGCTGTAAAAAACAGAAACTGTTGCGCTCACAAGAATAGCTGTAATTTGTTACTGGAGAGTGATTTTAGGTTGATTCTTTTTGTAGATTATTAATAGACAAATTATTCACGTCCAACAATTTATTTCAGAATTTTTAGAGTTACAGAAGTATTAGAAAGTTACATATTTCTACAGAATGTTCTGTTTCCGACAGATTCTGTTTTTCGTGTGTTGTTTGCTTATTTTGATGAATCTATGAGTAGTATCGGGGGGTATGAACCATAGGGAAGTTGGAATACAGTAGTTTTAACACCAATATAAATAAATAATGAGTTCATTACAGTACCTTAAAGTGGTGGTTTATTTTCTTATACTAAGGGAGCTCATGAGATTTTCTGTTGAAGTTTTGTGTTGTGAAGTTTTCAAGTTTTTGGGTAAAGATTTGATGGATTTTGGAATAAGGAGTGGCAAGAGCCTAAGATTGGGGATTCCCAAGGCACCCCAAGATAACTCAAGGACAACCAAAAGCCTAAGCTTGGGGATGCCCCGGAAGGCATCCCCTTTTTAGTCTTCGCCTATCGGTAACTTTACTTGAGGCTATATTTTTATTCACCACATGATATGTGTTTTGCTTGGAGCATATTGTATGATTTGAGTCTTTGATTTTTAGTTTACCACAATCATTCTTTCTGTACACACCTTCTGGGATAGACACACATGAATCGGAATTTATTAGAATACTCTATGTGCTTCACTTATATCTTTTGAGCTAGACAATGTTGCTATAGTGCTTCACTTATATCTTTTTAGAGCACGGTGATGGTTTTATTTTATAGAAATTATTGATCTCTCATGCTTAACTTATATTATTTTGAGAGTCTTTATAACAGCTTGGTAAGTTGCTTTGGTTATAAAATTAGTCCTAATATGATAGGCATCCAAGATGGGTATAACAAAAACTTTCATATAAAGTGCATTGAATACTTTGAGAAGTTTGATGCTTGATGGTTGTTTTGAGATATGAGAATGGTGATATTAGAGACATGCTAGTAGAGTAGTTGTGAATTTAAGGAATACTTGTGTTAAAGTTTATGATTCTCGTAGCATGCACGTATGGTGAACCGTTATGTGATGAAGTTGGAGCATGATTTATTTATTGATTGCCTTCCTTATGTGTGGAGGTCGGGATCGCGCGATGGTTAACTCCTACCAACCCTTCCCCTAGGATCATGCGTGTAGTACTTAGTTTTGATTACTTGTAGATTTTTGCAATAAGTATGACAGTTCTTTATGACTAATGTTGAGTCCATGGATTATACGCGCTCTCACCCTTCCATCATTGCTAGCCTCTCTAGTACCGCGCAACTTTCGCCGGTACAATACACCCACCATATACTTTCCTCAAAACAGCCACCATACCTACCTATTATGGCATTTCCATAAGCATTCCGAGATATACTGCCATGCAACTTTCCACCGTCCGTTTATTATGACACGCTCCAACATTGTCATATTGCTTGCATGATCATGTAATTGACATAGTATTTGTGGCAAGGCCACCGTTCATAATTTTTCATACATGTCACTCTCTAATCATTGCACATCCCGATACACTGCCCGAGGCATTCACATAGAGTCATATTTTGTTCTAAGTATTGAGTTGTAATTCTTGAGTTGTAAGTAAATAAAAGTGTGATGATCTTCATTATTAGAGTATTGTCCCATGTGAGGAAAGGATGATGGAGACTATGATTCCCCCAACAAGTAGGGATGAGACTCCAGACTAAATCAAAAAGGCCATAAAAAAGAGAAAGGCCCAAATAAAAAAATGAGAGAAAAAGAGAGAAGGGACAATGCTACTATCCTTTTACCACACTTGTGCTTGAAAGTAGCACCATGATCTTCATGATAGAGAGTCTCCTAGGCTGTCACTTTCATATACTAGTGGGAATTTTTCATTATAGAACTTGGCTTGTATATTCCAATGATGGGCTTCCTCAAAAGTGCCCTAGGTCTTCGTGAGCAAGCAAGTTGGATGCACACCCACTTAGTTTCTTTTGTTGACCTTTCATAAACTTATAGCTCTAGTGCATCCATTGCATGGCAATCCTTACTCACTCACATCGATATCTATTGATGGGCATTTCCATAGCCCGTTGATACGCCTAGTTGATGTGAGACTATCTTCTCATTTTTGTCTTCCCCACAACCACCATTCTATTCCACCTGTAGTGCTATGTCCATGGCTCACGCTCATGTATTGCGCGAAGATTGAAAAAGTTTGAAACTACTAAAGTATGAAACAATAGCTTGGCTGAAACTGGGGTTGTGCATGATTAAATACTTTGTGTGATGAAGATAGAGCATAGCCATACTATATGATTTTGTAGGGATAACTTTGTTTGGCCATGTTATTTTGAGAAGACATGATTGCTTTGTTAGTATGCTTGAAGTATTATTGTTTTTATGTCAATATTAAACTTTTCTCTTGAATCTTTCGGATCTAAACATTCATGCGACAATAAAGAAAATTACATTGAGAAATATGCTGGGGTAGCATTCCAAATCAAAAATTCTGTTTTTATCATTTACCTACTCGAGGACAAGCAAGAATTAAGCTTGGGGATGCTTGATATGTCTCCAACATATCTATAATTTTCTATTGTTCCATGCTATTATATTATCTGTTTTGGATGTTTAATGGGCTTTAATATGCTCTTTTATATTATTTTCGGGACTAACCTATTAACTGGAGGCCCTGTGCCATTTTCTGTTTTTTTTGCCTATTTTATTGTTTTATAGAAAAGGAATATCAAATGGAGTCCAAACGGAACGAAACCTTCGCTAGGATGTTTATTGGACCAAAAGCAATCCAGAAGACTTGGAGTTGAAGTCTGGGACTCTACGAGGAGGCCACGAGGTAGGAGGGCGCACCCCCCACCCTCGTGGGCCCCTCGTAGCTCCACCGACGTACTTATTTCGCCTATATATACTCTTATACCCAAGAAACATCAGGGGGGCCACGAAACCACGTTTGCACCGCCGCAACCTTCTGTACCTGCAAGATCCCATCTTGGGGACTTTTTCGGCGATCCGCCGGAGGGGGAATCAATCACGGAGGGCTTCTACATCAACAACATTGCCTCTCCGATGAAGCGTGAGTAGTTTACCACAGACCTTCGGGTCCATTGTTATTAGCAAGATGGCTTCTTCTCTCTCCTTGATTCTCAATACAAAGTTCTCCTCGATGTTCTTGGAGATCTATTCGATGTAATATTCTTTTGCAGTGTGTTTGCCGAGATCCGATAAATTGTGGATTTATGAACTTGATTATCTATGAATATTATTTGGTTCTTCTCTGAATTCTTATATGCATTATTTGATATCTTTGCAAGTCTCTTCGAATTATCGGTTTAGTTTGGCCTACTAGATTGATCTTTCTTGCAATGGGAGAAGTGCTTAGCTTTGCGTTCAATCTTGTGGTGTCCTTTCCCAGTGACAGTAGGGGCAGCAAGGCACGTATTGTATTGTTGCCATCGAGGATAAAAATATGGGGTTTATATCATATTGCTTGAGTTTATCCCTCTACATCATGTCATCTTGCTTAATGTGTTACTCCGTTCTTATGAACTTAATACTCTATATGCATGCTGGACAAAGGTCGATGTGTGGACTAATAGTAGTAGATGCAGAATCATTTCGGTCTACTTGACACGGACGTGATGCCTATGTTCATGATCATTGCCTTAGATGTCTTCATAATTATGCACTTTTCTATCAATTGCTCGGCAGTAATTTGTTCACCCACGTAATGCATGCTATCTTGAGAGAAGCCACTAGTGAAACATATGGCCCCTGGGTCTCTTTTCCATTATATTGCATCTCTTTACTATTATATTACATCTCTTTTATTTATGTCACATCTCGTTTACTATTTTGCAATCTTTACTTTCCAATCTATACAACAAAAATACCAAAAATATTTACTTTACTCTCTCTATTAGATCTCACTTTTGCGAGTGACTGTGAAGGGATTGACAACCCCTTTATCGCATTGGTTGCAAGGTTCTTGATTGTTTGTGCAGGTACTAGGTGACTTGTATGTCGTCTCCTACTGGACTGATACCTTGGTTCTCAAAACTGAGGGAAATATTTAGGCTACTTTGTTGCATCATCCTTTTCTCTTCAAGGGAAAACCAACGCATGCTCAAGAGGTAGCAGGTATATGTATACGTATTAGTCCATCGCTAGAAATCGAGTCGATTGATAAAATTCACATCACAAAAAAAAAGATAAATTCACATCAAACTCCCCACGAAATAAATCACATCAAACAATTTACTGGGCCGCTATTCCTGGTTGGGCCGTCACCACGTCACGGACTGGTGCGTTCGCTCGATCCTTCCCCTCATTCACCCAGACCCAGTCGTTCGCTTTAGCGAGGCCTCACACGCGAAACACCAGGACACCACACACGAATAGAGACAGGACGACACGCTTGACGATGACACGAACCCTTACGGTGGCGCGCAGGGGCGGCGGCCAGCAGGAGCTTAGTGGCTCACCGTGCGGGGCCGCAGGTGGCGGTCAGCAGGACTGCAGCCTGCAGGAGAGCATCGGGGCGGTACGTCGGCGGCTATAGGAGGAGCGCTAAATGCGCGTGGGGACGGGGGCGCTTTCCCGGCGGCTACAAGCGCTCGTTGTTCCTAGCAGACAACTAGAGCTCGCGTGACGACGTGAGGGCGACATTCAAAACGAAAAGATGGACGGCAATAAATTGGAAAGGGCCAACAAAGCCAAAGGGCATAGTTAAATTTCTTAAATTTAGTGTAATTTTAGATAATTGTTTGATAATACAATGAAGTGACAATGATAAGGGCCAATCCGCTCATCAAAATCAAGTGAATATCATGAAAACAAAGAATGCAAATTCCGTGCACTCCGAACAAGTGGAAGAAGAGATTCTAGATTCCATGGAAGCCATAGTCGAGTAGAATGTTGATGTTTTAGGAGAGGAAGGTATGACCGTTTTTTCTATGGATTACATAAAGTATGACCGAGGACTCTGCATTTCATTTGATGGATTTAGCCCCAATATCAGAGATGATGTTAGATTTGCTTACATAGAGATGGGTCCAACTCAACCAATTTATCCAAATTCTCCACCAAATTAAGGAAACTTTCTAACGAAGGGTAGGGCACTACCATTGCGCGTGTTGTCTACACGCCATTAAAGCTTACTTATTGGTATGTTTTAGGTTATTCTTCTATTTAAAATACATTTGCATTTTCAATGTACTTGCGTATTCTATTTAGGATCATATGAAAATATTGGTGTGCATTGTTGGTTCGTATTATTTATGTTGGTTGTGCATAAAAAATTGCTTCAGAGTTCGCCCCACCTCAAAAAAGTTCCGTCCTCCGCCACTGACTATGGTGAAGCCCAAGGAACTGTTAGCATATCGTCGACAGCCAGAGCCGACCAATTGTCAGAACCTTGTAGAAAACGACACCATGCCGCCAATGAACTGAACAGAAGCAACACCTCGAGGGAAGCATAGCAAGAACATCACCCTCACATCCACATATGATCTAGATCGCAACCTGAATCTACTCATAGAACCGCTCATGATGCTACTATTGGGAAACGTAGTAGAAAACAAAAAAAAATCGCCCACGATCACCCAGGAACAATATGAAGATGCATAACGGGTTGTGATCAATGATCGTTACCGACTCCGAGAGTGCAGCGGAAGTAGACAAGTCGGTGTAGATAGTACTTGGAGTCCCTTGAACGCTGATGAAGAGCCCGCGAACCATCCTTGAACGATCCCTCGAACAAAAGACTGAAAGCACGGCCTCTCTACTTGGTTGCAAGCTTACGGTCTTCACGATCCGGCAGCGCTTCACCGTCCAGAGCTAATCATGCCGGAGAATTAGAAGGAGGAGATTAGAACCACATGGGGCTTCTAATTATGAGGATTAGAGGTGGCTAGGGCTAGCTCTAATTATTCAACTAGGACCAACAAAAACTAGAACTAGATCAACTAGAGGAGGCTCCAAAACTTATGTTGTCATAGGGTGGAAATCCTCTAGTTTATATCGGTTAGAGGGGAGGCAGAGGGCAGCCACCAAGGGGGAAGGAGTCCCCTTGGTATGCCAACCTTGGGGGGGGGGTCCTACTCCCTTCCCAAGTAGGATTCCCCCCCACCACTAGGAAAGGGGGGCGCCACTTCCATATGGGCCTATCTGGCCCATATTTCCTTCCACCTCTTGGCATTTTTAGGTCCGTTGATATTTTGTTTAAATATAAAATGTTTTAAATATTTCTAGACAATTATATATAATTTAATATCCCCAAAAACATTTTCCACCTATATATAATTAATCGGCAATACTCGGTATTACCCAATATTCACCAAAACCCTTCTGGTGACCCCAAAACGCTTCGGGAACCTCTCAGAACTATTCCGGATATTAATGGAACAATTCCAAAAATATATTATCATCACTCACATCCCAATAACACTTATCAGATCATGGTTACCTTAGGCTTGTGACCCCGTAGGTTCAGTAGACAAGAACAAAACCCCTTCGTTTAATGACAGATAGCGAAACCGTGGACATCCATATTGGTCCCTATGATTACACGAATGATATTCAAGTGAACCTTAGGTTAGTATGTGATGTTCCCTTTGCTCCGCGATACTTTACAAAATCCAGTGTGCATCGGCATCCTCCTGAGTCATCACCATGCTCACTATACCATTGCTTCCATTACCGGTTTTGTTCTTCTTTCTCGTTGACGTGTTCCGACATTGCTGTGATTTAGTCACATGTGTCTGTCCAGGCGATGATGGATGTTGTCACACCGAGAGGGCACTAAGAATATCCTTCAATCGTCGGAGGAGCAAATCTCACTCTTGAGCTATCCGGTCACTTGTCAAACTTTCTGGTGAACCTGAAAGTTCTCATTATGATCACCTTGTTACAGATGACGTTTGAGCAACCCTGAAGCCCATTGTCTGGCAGGAAGTGGACGAGATACTCTCATGGTCTGAGGAACTAAAACACATGCTAACACTCTGTGTTATAAAAGATGATTTTAGATGATATAATCACAAAGTATAACAGACTAGGTCGATGCAATATGATCGTTCTCCTAACGTCATACTCTCAATGTGGTTTTAGGACTATCATTACACTTAACAATATCCTAAGATCCGGAAAACATGATCACCAACAACACTTGAACCAGTCTTAGAGGAAAGACCGAGAACCTATTGTTAGCGTTTATCATTCCACACACGCATATGAGTTTTCCACTGAATCACATATTCCAGGATCATAGCAGTTATAGCATGAAATATAAACTCTTAACTATGAATATGGAAATATAATAATATAATATTATTGCCTCTAGGTCATATTTCCAACAATAGGGGCTCGTCCATTCGAGCGGTGGCAGCGACTTAAGATCGTTCCACGCGTCGCTCCGGTGGGAGGTGACGAGCCGCGGCGTCTCTGCCCTCGAACCACGGTGGACGCAGTGTGGGCCCTAAAGGGAAGAGGCGACTACGCGATGCGTAAGGTGAATATTCTCTTCATTCTTTGCCCAATTCGTGTGCATTTTGTGCTTAATTGGGGAAAAACAATCCTAATTTCAGAATTAGGATTCTACCGAATTGGGGGAAAATCTAGGGTTCTTCAACATGAGGGTTTGCTACAGCTGACGTACATGTATCCCTTTGCCTTCTAATTTGCTAATCCAAACAAAATAAACACTTAAAAGATGATCAATTTTAATTAACAGGAACTTTTATGAGCATTAATTCTTCAGAGGCTTAATTAAAACTGATTAAGCATAATTGGCAGTAGAGATCCTTGGTAAATTAGAATATAACATGATGATTTACAGAGGGCGTCAAAACACTAGCATGCATTTTGGGATAACCGGAGGACTGAAAAACCAATCTTGAACATGATTCCCTAAACATGAGATTGATCTATTGATCATGAATTAGGGATCTAGTACAACCATGTAGGCGGTTGATACCCATGTTGGAACTAATGCATCACTAGGATGTCATACACTGTAACATCCCAAATTTTCAATTTGAAATGTTATACATTAGATCATCATGCATATCATTTTTTTTCTTGCATTTTGTTGGTCCTAGAAATTTCACACAACTCAAGGACCCTCGGAGAGAGTTGGAGATTTCAAAATTTTCGTATTTGAGTTCTCTCAAAACTATGAAAAGAGGATCATTGGATTTATTTATTTAATCTTCAAATATTTTTCCAATATCAAAAATAAGAGAGGGAATAATATGACTTTCCCAAAATTTAGGAAAAATGAAGATTTAATAAATAAATCAAATTTTGGATTTTTCTTGGAGTTTATTGCCTTAGGGAAAAATGCGTGTTTTCAAAAATTGCATTTTAGGCCCCGAGTAAAAGTTCATTTTGTTCGACTCATTTTTAGGAGTCGGGGAAAGTTTACTTTATTAATTTTGGAGTTCGTTTAGATTTTTTTTTCTGTTTTTTTTTCTGCGTGCGAAATCGATTTAAAAAAAAAGAGCCGCAGTGCCTTGGGCCAAAGGCCCAAGCCGCCAAGCCAGCCGGCCGGCCAGGAGGCCAAGGCCATCGCTAGCGCCGCCGCGCCAGGGAGCCAGGGAGCCACCCCAGTTTCCTTTTCTTTTACAAATCCTAGTAGGATTTGGACCCGTTTCGTTATTCCGTTTTTTGTTCCTAGGATTCCTAATCCTAGTCTAATTCTTGTCCCCTACTCCAAGCAAAACCCTCCCCCTCCCCTATATAAATACCCAAGCAC
>NC_041381.1:505385478-505393665 GCF_002162155.2 Triticum dicoccoides | reverse complement strand
CTTGCCACCGCCGCCGCCAAGTGCCGCCACCACCCAACGCCGCCGCCGCCGGAGCCCCTCGCCTCTTCGAGGTACTAGCCCCGCGCCGCGTCACCTTTTCTTTTCCTCGGTTCGGTTTTTCGTAAATCGTTCCGGTTTCCATTCCGGTTTTCTAGATCGGTTTTTCGTTTCGGTTTTTCTTTCCGAAACCCTAGATCGGTTTTTCTCGCCGGTTTTTCTTTCCGGTTTTGTTTAGCAAGCGTTCGCCGGACCGTTCGTCCTAACGAACGTGATCACCGGTTTGCCTCGGTTAATGAACGTCCGTTCGTTCAACCGTTCGTCGTTTTCTTTCTCATTGGATTTATTCCGCTATTTTTCTGATAGCGATTTCAGATCCGATTTTCTTTCTAGTCTATCTTCTCGCTCGTTTATCGGAATCAGGTGATTCAAGCACCTGGAGTTTCATCTCGAAACCGCCGTTTCGACTAATCAACTTAAACAAAGTTTTGCTACTGTAAAATTTGACTTAGTTTCAACTTGCTAGAACCGAGTTGTTTTCTTTCGTCGTTTGACTTTCGTTGCTTTATTTGATTCGATTCTTTTGCCACCAGGGTTCTTAAGTTGAACTTTCTGGTTAGATCTTTTATTCCAGATTTACCTGTGCATTAGATGAGTACTTATTGTATGCTTGTTGTTTGTCTGCGATAGATCACCCGGAGTGCACCGCTTGTTACTTCGAGTCTCTAGGTTTCGCGGATCGTCAGCTAGGCAAGTAACACTTGATCATACCTTTCTACTACCCAGTTTTTATGCATTAGATCTATCCTCAAACATTGCATGATTAGGATCTAATTAAATTGTG
The DNA here is from genome assembly GCF_002162155.2 of Triticum dicoccoides. Taxonomy (NCBI): domain Eukaryota; kingdom Viridiplantae; phylum Streptophyta; class Magnoliopsida; order Poales; family Poaceae; genus Triticum; species Triticum dicoccoides. The sequence continues at coordinate 505,392,824 of NC_041381.1, read as the reverse complement.
GGATGGGAAGTAGATGAGGTAGTACCTATTACCTGTATTACTTATGAAACCTTTGGGAGTTACTTCTACGTTTGCTTATTATGCCATGCTATGCTAGTAGACGTGGATTGGGTGAGTGAATATCCATGATAGATGTGAGATTGTTATTAATGGTTTATCTAAGGTGGCAACTTAAATACGCATCTGGGTGGATTGAGGCACCTGTTTTCTAGCAGGACTTGCCTGTATTTCTTCGGACCGCCACCCAGGCTCAAAGGGATCATAAGATAATTCATACTAGTAACTTACGTGTGCAGCCACAAGCCATTATGGGCTCTGGCATAGTTGACTAAGTCGTGCGAACTCTTATAGTGGTGGACTAGGAGATGTAGGGGATGTAGGTGTATCGGTCCACCCATCGTAAGGTACTAGCGCTTCTGAAAGACTATGTCTCGGTCATCCGTTTCTTAAACACCATGTAGTGCGAGAAACCAGCGGAGGCGATCGAGTCTTGTGGGGAAAAGTGCGCAAACCTCTATAGAGTGTACAAACTAATCATGATTAGCCGTGTCCCCGGTTATGGACATCTTGAGTATCTAGTACTTGGATTATCCTGTTGAATCTCAACATGTTACTTCTAATTAATATTGTTGGGTTTTAAATGAGTACTTTTAATTGGGATTGAGGATGCTGTCAACCATTCTCAATGTTTAACAACCACCATGATAGTTAAATAAATTTATTCCTTTGTAGTAGGGAAAAACTGGCTTTATGCAAAAACTGTAACCATAGAGCTTTTCCACCAGCCAAATATGCATGTAGTATAGCCAATACTCATTACCTCTCTCTATGTGTTACATTGCCAGCATATTCCATGTGCTGACCCGTTTTCGGGCTGCAACTTTTCATGTTGCAGACTTTTCAGACGACGGGTAAGGTGCTTTTAGGTCGTGGTTCTATACTCAGTGATGCCGTTGGAGTTGATGGACTCACTTATCTTCCAAGTCTTCCGCTGTTATCGTTATTAGATGGCCTTAAGCCATGATTACTGTAATAAGTCCTCTTCTGGACAAACGATGTAATAAGTGTGTGATTGCTACTCTGCTATAAATCCTTCGAAGTACTGTGTGGTGTCAGCGTTACTGATCCAGGGATGACATCGGAGCACAAAGACTTGATCCGTTCGGGTCGGGTCGCTACAGAGATGGTATCAGAGCACACACTGACTGTAGGACACGACCACTAAGTTAAAGCCATAGATCACTATTCTCTTCTCATTTTCTAACTCCTCATCTTTTCTACTCTTTAGGATGACGGACGCCAAGATCAAGTACGCTCAACCTGATGAAGGCACACCTTTTGGATCCCACTTGAAGGAAATCACCAAGTACCTGAACATTGGACTACCAAGCTTCACCGGGACTTTCAACGCCACTCTGCCTGAAGAGGAGCGCTGGAAGATTCAAGCTCATGTTCCGGGAAGGACATTCGCCCCAATCACCAAGCCCATAGATAGTGTTTTCAGTGCACCAACTTGGAGTCTGGGAAAGAGCATGGCAGCTCATATCACCATGGGACGCATTGGAGAAGTTTATCAAGAAGACCTCAAGGACACTATCTACCAGATTTGCGGACGCCGGAATGAACAATGGGAGATAGTCAGCACCAAGAAGGACAGATCCATTGCAGCTTTCATCCAGGAGTTAAACCAGCACATTCGACGCCAGGAGAACCAGATGTGCAATGATATGATAGAGTTGAAGAATGCAAAGGGAAGGATCATCGAACTTGAAGGAGAACTGAAGACTCTACGCAAGGACTACATGGACGAGATCGTAGCTGTCGTAAGGCACAATAGTGATCTTAAGTATGAGATTGAAGAACTCAAGAGGAAGCTAGCAACTCAGGAGGAAGACAAGTACGTCGCATGCCCGGACAACTACATCATCATCAACGACACCGATTCGGATCCAAGTGAACCCGACTTTGAAGACGAAGCTGGAGCAGACATCATGGAGTCTTCCACTGGTTCAAATTAATAGATGACCCCCACATATTAGTAGTATTCCCTCCATGTAAACATTATAGTACACGCACCTTTGCGATAGTTAGACCGTTGTATGCCCTTTGATTGAGTGAATGAAGTGATTTTGTGTGCATTTGTCTTATGAGCATTCGGGTAGTGTTTTCTCCCTAGACCCCACTCTTTTCTTAATTTCTCATCTTTTCTAAACCCTTCAGATGCCTCCGAGACGCGACCCCGAGTTTGTTTTTCCGCCAGAGATCACCCAGTTGATTCAGCAGCAGAATACTTTGATTCAGACATTGGTACAGAACCAAGGCAACCACAGCAACAACCCACCACCACCACCACCACCTGGGGATCACTTGACTCGTTTCCTTAGGCTGCATCCACCGGTGTATTCTAGTAGCACCGAGCCGATTGTAGCAGATGATTGGCTCTGCAAGATAGGAAGGGAGTTGACCACTGCAGGATGCACAGATGGTGAGAAGGTGAAGTTTGCTGCACATCAGCTTGACGGAACCGCAGCAGCATGGTGGGAGAATTTCACAGCCACTTACCCTGTAGACACTGTCACATGGGATCAGTTTCAGCAAGCTTTACGCACTGCCCATGTTTCAGCAAGAGCTATGGCCATGAAGAAGCGTGAGTTTCGCAACTTACGCCAAGGAGGAAGGACTGTTGGCCAGTATGTGGATGATTTTAGTAAGTTAGCACGTTATGCCCCAGATGACGTTGCTACAGACGCAGCTAAGCACGAGAAGTTTCTGGAAGGACTAAATGATGAGTTAAGCCTGCAGTTGATGGTAGCAAGATTCAATAACTACCAGGAGTTGGTAGACCGCGCCCTTATGATTGAAGGAAAGCAGCAGCAGATTGAGAATCGCAAGAGGAAGTATGGGCAAGGGAAGTTTAACTCTGGAGCCCAGCAGAAGCCCCGTTATACCCCTATACAGGGAGTGCAGTTTCAGCATACCCATGGAGGAAGTAGTTCGCACAACCATAATGGCCACAAAAATGGTAATGGGAATGGAGGAAGCAACGGCCAGAACCGGACCCCACCAATAACCCCAGCCAAGAAAGACTTGAGCCATGTCACATGTTACAAGTGTTCCAAGACCGGACATTATGCAAGTGAGTGTCCCGAAGGCCAAGGTGGAAATGGAAGCTCTCGAAAGAAGCCAAACCCTTTCAACAGGGGACAGGTGAACCACATTGATGTGGAGGAGGTTGAGGATCAGCCCGATGCAGTAATCGATAAGTTTTTGGTTAAGTCATTTACTACACTTGTTCTTTTCGATACTAGTGCATCGCATTCATACATATTAAGGGGATTTGTAGAGAAGTATAGTCTGTCTACTCAGATTCTTAAAACCCCTATGCTAGTAAGCTCACCAGGAGCGGAGTATATGGCCAGACAAGGATGTTTTCAAGTGCCATTGAGTATAGGAAGGCATGTGTTTCCGACGGATTTGATCGTTCTGGAATCCCAAGGATTGGATGTGATTCTAGGTATGGATTGGCTGTCTATGTATGGAGGAAACATCGATTGCGCAAGTAAGACGGTTTTGCTCACAATGCCAGAAGGAAGAAGGAATAAGTATGTATCACGGCATGAGCCGAGGAGAGCTCATGTAAATTGCCTATCAGGAGTTGTGCAGGAAGAGGTGCCAGTAGTGAAGGATTATCCTGATGTATTTCCTGAGGAATTGCCAGGAATGCCACCGGATAGAGACATTGAGTTTTTGATTGAGCTGTTGCCAGGAACAGGCCCGATATCGAAGCGACCATACAGGATGCCCGCACAGGATTTGGCGGAAATCAAGAAGCAGATTAAGGAGCTGTTGGATAAAGGTTATATATGCCCAAGTTCTTCGCCTTGGGGATCACCCGTACTGTTAGTGGAGAAGAAGGATGGATTGTTAAGGATGGTTGTTGATTATCGTGGATTGAATGCAGTAACAATCCAGAACAAGTACCCACTACCAATGATAAATGATCTGTTTGATCGTTTGCAAGGAGCTAAAGTGTTTTCCAAGATCGATTTGCGATCAGGGTACCATCGGTTGAAGATTCGAGAGCAGGACATACCTAAGACAACGTTCACCACAAGATATGGACTGTATGAGTACACCGTTATGTCATTTGGACTGACTAACGCACCGGCCTATTTCATGAACCTGATGAACAAAGTGTTTATGGAGTTTTTGGATAAGTTCGTCGTGGTGTTCATTGATGATATTTTGGTTTTGTCGAAGAATGAAGAGGAACATAAGGAACATTTGCGATTGGTTTTGGAGAAACCAAGGGAACATCAGTTATATGCCAAGTTCAGCAAATGTGAGTTTTGGCTAAAGGAAGTTGGATTTCTTGGACACATTATATCCGGAGAAGGTATAGCAGTTGACCCCACAAAGGTTGAGACCATAACCAATTGGGAAGCACCAACGACAGTTGGAGAGATCCGGAGTTTTCTTGGACTCGCAGGATACTACCGGAGATTCATTGAGAATTTCTCAAGGATTTCAAAGCCTATGACGGAGTTGTTGAAGAAGGATACCAAGTTCATATGGACTGAGGACTGTGAGGCAAGTTTTCAGGAGTTGAAGAAAAGATTGGTTACCTCACCAGTGCTAATTTTGCCAGATCAGACCAAGGATTATGAGGTGTATTGCGACGCTTCACGTCGAGGACTTGGAGCAGTGCTTATGCAGGAAGGAAGAGTTGTTTCGTATGCTTCATGACAACTGAAACCCTCATGAATTGAATTATGCCACGCATGATTTGGAGTTAGCAGCCGTAGTGCATGCACTGAAGACATGGAGACATTTCCTCATTGGAAATCATTATGAGGTATACACGGATCACAAGAGTTTGAAGTACATCTTCACGCAGAAGGAGTTAAACCTTAGACAGAGGAGATGGTTGGAACTCATCAAGGACTATGATATGAGATTGCATTACCATCCGGGAAAGGCTAATGTAGTAGCTGACGCATTAAGCCGCAAGAGCCATGTCAATACGCTATTGACGGGAGAAATACCAAAGGAGTTAGCAGAAGATCTTCGTGAGCTATGTTTGGAAATAGTTCCGAGAGGCTATGTAGCAGCATTGGAAATTCAGTCTACATTGATGGATAAAATCAGAGAAGCTCAGAAAAATGACAAAGAGATGGCGGATATAAAGAAGAAAATGAGCGAAGGAAAAGCAAAGGGATTTCGTGAGGATGAGCACGATACCCTATGGTTTGAGGACCGTATTTACGTGCCAAATGACCCGGAGATCAGGAAGTTGATTCTGCAAGAGGCACATGATTCACCCTATTCGATTCACCCAGGAAATACCAAGATGTATTTGGATTTGAAGGAAACGTTCTGGTGGACCGGAATGAAGAAGGATATCGTGGAGTATGTAGCAGTTTGCGATGTATGTCAGAGAGTGAAGGCAGAACATCAGAAGCCAGCAGGATTGTTGCAGCCATTGCCAATACCCGAATGGAAGTGGGATAAACTAGGCATGGATTTCATCACGGGTTTGCCAAAGACTCGTTCAGGCTATGATTCGATTTGGGTTATAGTCGACCGCTTGACGAAGGTAGCACATTTCATTCCAGTTAAGACTACCTATAGCAGTGCTAAGTTGGCAAAGATATACATGACCAGAGTTGTGTGTTTGCACGGAGTTCCGAGGAGTATCGTATCAGATAGAGGAACCCAATTTACCTCAAAGTTTTGGAATCAGTTGCATGAAACGTTAGGAACCAGGCTGGAATTCAGTACAGCTTTTCACCCACAGACAGATGGACAGATTGAGAGAGTCAATCAGATTTTGGAGGATATGCTGAGAGCTTGTGCCCTAGATTATGGATCTAGTTGGGACGATAACTTGCCGTATGCAGAGTTTTCTTATAACAACAGTTACCAAACCAGCTTGAAGATGACACCTTTCGAAGCCTTATACGGAAGGAGGTGCAGGACACCGTTGCCATGGGATGAAGTTGGAGACCGTCAGTTGTTTGGACCAGATTTGATTAAGGAATCTGAACAGAAAGTTAAGTTGATTCGCGATAGGCTCAAGGTAGCCCAGTCCAGACAGAAAAGCTATGCGGATTCAAAACGCAAAGCGATAGACTATGAAGTTGGAGACAGAGTTTATCTTAGAGTATCCCCACTTCGAGGAGTTAAGCGTTTTGGAGTTAAAGGAAAATTGGCGCTACGTTTCGTTGGACCATATAGGATTTTGCAGCGCACGGGAGAAGTCGCTTATAAGTTGGAATTACCAGAAGGACTATCAGGAGTTCATGACGTGTTCCATGTTTCTCAGCTGAAGAAATGTCACGCCGAGATGGCGGAAGTACCGCTAAGAGATACAGTGCCACTTGAAGCAATTCAGCTGAAGGATGATTTAACATATGAGGAGAAACCAGTCAGGATTCTCGAATATGCCAGCAGAGTTACTCGCAGCAAGGTTATCAAGTTTTGCAAGGTTCAGTAGAGCCACCACACTGAGGATGAAGCCACCTGGGAAAGAGAAGAAGATTTGCTCAAGGACCACCCTCACCTATTTTCTAGCCAACCAAATCTCGAGGGCGAGATTCATCTTAAGGGGGTAGGTTTGTAACATTCCAAATTTTTAATTTGGAATGTTATACATTAGATCATCATGCATATCATTTTTTCTTGCATTTTGTTGATCCTAGAAATTTCACGCAACTCAAGGACCCTCGGAGAGAGTTGGAGATTTCAAAATTTTCGTATTTGAGTTCTCTCAAAACTATGAAAAGAGGATCATTGGATTTATATATTTAATCTTCAAATATTTTTCCAATATCAAAAATAAGAGAGGGAATAATATGACTTTCCCAAAATTTAGGAAAAATGAAGATTTAATTAATAAATCAAATTTTGGATTTTTTTCGGAGTTTATTGCCTTAGGGAAAAATGTGTGTTTTCAAAAATTGCATTTTAGGCCCCGAGTAAAACTTCATTTTGTTCGACTCATTTTTAGGAGTCGGGGAAAGTTTACTTTATTAATTTTGGAGTTCGTTTAGATTTTTTTGTGTTTTTTTTCTGCGCGCGAAATCGATTTAAAAAAAAAAGCCGCAGCGCCTTGGGCCAAAGGCCCAAGCCGCCAAGCCAGCCGGCCGGCCAGGAGGCCAAGGCCATCGCTAGCGCCGCCGCGCCAGGGAGCCAGGGAGCCACCCCGGTTTCCTTTTCTTTTACAAATCCTAGTAGGATTTGGACCCGTTTCGTTATTCCGCTTTTTGTTCCTAGGATTCCTAATCCTAGTCTAATTCTTGTTCCCTACTCCAAGCAAAACCCTCCCCCTCCCCTATATAAATACC
>NC_041381.1:505331024-505385221 GCF_002162155.2 Triticum dicoccoides | reverse complement strand
CCGCCGCCACCCAGCGCCGCCGCCCTACACCGCCGCCGCCGCTTGCCACCGCCGCCGCCAAGTGCCGCCACCACCCAACGCCGCCGCCGCCGGAGCCCCTCGCCTCTTCGAGGTACTAGCCCCGCGCCGCGTCACCTTTTCTTTTCCTCGGTTCGGTTTTTCGTAAATCGTTCCGGTTTCCGTTCCGGTTTTCTAGATCGGTTTTTCATTTCGGTTTTTCTTTCCGAAACCCTAGATCGGTTTTTCTCGCCGGTTTTTCTTTCCTGTTTTGTTTAGCAAGCGTTCGCCGGACCGTTCGTCCTAACGAACGTGATCACCAGTTTGCCTCGGTTAATGAACGTCCGTTCGTTCAACCATTGGTCGTTTTCTTTCTCATCGGATTTATTCTGCTATTTTTCTGATAGCGATTTCAGATCCGATTTTCTTTCTAGTCTATCTTCTCGCTCGTTTATCGGAATCAGGTGATTCAAGCACCTGAAGTTTCATCTCGAAACCGCCGTTCCGACTAATCAACTTAAACAAAGTTTTGCTACTGTAAAATTTGACTTAGTTTCAACTTGCTAGAACCGAGTTGTTTTCTTTCATCGTTTGACTTTCGTTGCTTTATTTGATTCGATTCTTTTGCCACCAGGGTTCTTAAGTTGAACTTTCTGGTTAGATCTTTTATTCGAGGTTTACCTGTGCATTAGATGAGTACTTATTGTATGCTTGTTGTTTGTCTGCGACAGATCACCCGGAGTGCGCCGCTTGTTACTTCGAGTCTCTAGGTTTCGCGGATCGTCAGCAAGGCAATTAACACTTGATCATACCTTTCTACTACCCAGTTTTTATGCATTAGATCTATCCTCAAACATTGCATGATTAGGATCTAATTAAATTGTGGGATGGGAAGTAGATGAGGTAGTACCTATTACCTGTATTACTTATGAAACCTTTGGGAGTTACTTCTACGTTTGCTTATTATGCCATCCTATGCTAGTAGACGTGGATTGGGTGGGTGAATATCCATGACAGATGTGAGATTGTTATTAATGGTTTATCTAAGGTGGCAACTTAAATACGCATCTGGGTGGATTGAGGCACCTGTTTTCTAGCAGGACTTGCCTGTATTTCTTCGGACCGCCACCCAGGCTCAAAGGGATCATAAGATAATTCATACTAGTAACTTACATGTGCAGCCACAAGCCATTATGGGCTCTGGCATAGTTGACTAAGTCGTGCGAACTCTTATAGTGGTGGACTAGCAGATGTAGGGGATGTAGGTGTACCGGTCCACCCATCGTAAGGTGCTAGCGCTTCTGAAAGACTATGTCTCGGTCATCCGTTTCTTAAACACCATGTAGTGCGAGAAACCAGCGGAGGCGATCGAGTCTTGTGGGGAAAAGTGCGCAAACCTCTACAGAGTGTACAAACTAATCATGATTAGCCATGTCCCCGGTTATGGACATCTTGAGTATCTAGTACTTGGATTATCCTGTTGAATCTCAACATGTTACTTCTAATTAATACTGTTGGGTTTTAAATGAGTACTTTTAATTGGGATTGAGGATGCTGTCAACCATTCTCAATGTTTAACAACCATCATGATAGTTAAATAAATTTATTCCTTTGTAGTAAGGAAAAACTGGCTTTATGCAAAAACTGTAACCATAGAGCTTTTCCACCAGCCAAATATGCATGTAGTATAGCCAATACTCATTACCTCTCTCTATGTGTTACATTGCCAGCATATTCCATGTGCTGACCCGTTTTCGGGCTGCAACTTTTCATGTTGCAGACTTTTCAGACGACGAGTAAGGTGCTTTTAGGTCGTGGTTCTATACTCAGTGATGCCGTTAGAGTTGATGGACTCACTTATCTTCCAAGTCTTCCACTGTTATCGTTATTAGATGGCCTTAAGCCATGATTACTGTAATAAGTCCTCTTCTGGACAAACGATGTAATAAGTGTGTGATTGCTACTCTGCTATAAATCCTTCGAAGTACTGTGTGGTGTCAGCATTACTGATCCAGGGATGACACCGGAGCACAGAGACTTGATCCATTTGGGTCGGGTCGCTACATACACATAATTTGATTGCATCTAGCCCACCCAATTGACATGAGCAGAGAAGGTTTTGGGACCATTACAGGTCACGGAGGTCGACATGATCGCCTGCTCGTTGCAGGCGGGATTGGTGGACGATGCAGAGGTCATGGTCGATCTCGTGCACGTCCTGATGCCTTCAGGCTGCCACCAGCACTGTCCATGGACGCGACGGTGGCTGGCTCGGGTCTTCCAATCACTGCAGCACTCCCCCTGATCGGATGGGGTGAGAATATCGGGAGGAGAGTAAACCGTAAGTGAATTATGATCTCGCAGGGCACCAGCTCTCTCCAGTTATCCTTTTAATGTAGCGCTCGCGACAGGGGGCCCAAAACCTAAGTTGGTTTTTAGGCGCCCCCGATCAGGGCGCGCTAGTTCGATCGAGGCTGACGTACGTTGGTGTGTGGGCACCTTCACTTAACGTTATCTGTTTCCTTTTTTTTTTGTTAAGAGTATTATTACTCCCTCCATTCTTAAATATTTGTCTTTCTAGAGATTTCAACAAGTGACTACATACGGAGAAAAGTGAGAGAATCTACACTCTAAAATATGTCTATATACATCTGTATGTGGTAGTCCATTTGAAATCTCTGAAACGGCAAATATTTAGGAACGCAGGAAGTACATCTAATTGGCCTGTTTACCCGTCAGATCAAACCAACAATGATTAGCACCCATGGTGTGAAATTATGTACCTTCCTTATGACTGACAGCATTATTTTTCCCCGTGCAGACTTGCTTTTGTCCTGCCCCCTCTCCCTGAACAACATCAAGCCTATCCCGGATAAAATAAGGCGAGGCTGTTGTGTAATCTCATAATCCTGCCTCCAGAGCGAGTAATTGCAGGGACAATTAAAGTGCATTGCCCACTACTGAAAGCCTTTGCACCCCATGCTTTGGCTAGCCGCTGGCGATCCAGGAGGAGGACAAGAGCCTCGACGACGACGATTTGTTTAGTGCCACTGACTCTCGATAACATTCGCGTCCGTGCGTCTGCAATCCCCTGACCAGTTTCGCTAGCTTCTTGGGAGTGCTACCAATTGTTAAAAACAAATCTTAATCTGGACTTCTTGCTCCAGCTTTATATATGCTGCACCGCTGCTCAACGCAAGCAATCCTAATCACCCCTCCGCGGAAAAGAAAAAGGAAAACAAAAAACACAAGCAAAATGAGCTACTAATTTTGATGGAAGAACGGGGAAAAGGCAGAAGGTTCTCGACAGATAAGACGGGATTAACAATGATAGCTCAAAGACGATCGATCGAAGGCATGACAGACGGGACGTGCCAGGGAAAAGCCTAGACCGGATGGAGCCAGGGGAGATTAAACAACGAAACAATCGGCGATTGTCGCACGGAGGGGCAGAGAGAGTTGGCAGCAGACAGCAGGATTAGACTGGATCGGTTGGGCATTGAATCGGTTCTGAATCCCGCAGACCCGATCATGTTTCCGGTGTCAAACCGACGATTATTAGATCTATCAACTGCTAATGCTAGCTGCTGGTACAGTAGCTTATACTTTAGCTAGCTTCAGTAGCTAGGAAGTGAGATGTCAGAATATGGCAACGGGGAAAGAGGGGGGTCCCGTGCCTGTCGCGCGCTGTTTTTGCCTTTTACGGGGAGCCCGAGTTGAGGACCATGTGGCGGGGCTGGCCGTGTTCCCTTCGATGCAAGATTGTGGAGAAAAGAGACGAAAACAAAAAGAACGTGAAAGCGAAATGGCGGCAACGTACAGTACATGCATATGCATGGAATAGTTTGGGCGAAAGAATCCACCTTGGATGAATTCGGGCACAGTTGCTCATGGAGGCGGTGGTCTGGTCTTGGAAGGAGTAGAACGTGAGCTAATTTCTCAGCATGCAAGACTCGCGAATGAGATCTGAGCACGTACAAGTAAGTTCTACTTGCATTCCTTTTCAAGAAAGTCGATATGTCCGAGTGGTTAAGGAGACAGACTCGAAATCTGTTGGGCTTTGCCTGCGCAGGTTCGAATCCTGCTGTCGACGAGTTTTTGTACGCATTACGTGAAAGGCTTAAAATAAGATTGCCTTATCAATCATTGTACAGTACATGCCTTTAGCACATTACAAAACCTGCCTATTAATATTAGCCCATCAGATAAAACGGGCGTTCGCCGCATGTCCAGTGTCTTCGCCACGTTTTGGATGTGTGGTCACTTGACTACATAGGAATTTAGCAAGTCAAGACTGCTATGTGTGCAGATCACCCGCCGAACAAGCAAATTCTAAAAATTGAATACAGAGACCCACTTGTCATGTATTTGGGCCTTTGGGGTAACATTTGACTGGGAAAAAAGAAACAATCCGAATAACCTCGCTGATCGGCTGATCCCTGAAATCCTGTGATTTCTCCTTCTACAGTTCAAACTTCTCCACCTTTTCAGTTTTCTGCTACCCGTCTAAAAACCTTTCCTTTTTTTTGAGTCTAAACACACTCGCTTTATTAATCAATGATGTTCATAGAGATACAGTTGACGTCTGGGGGGTTTAAAAGCCACACATAGCGCCCCGGATCCAGACCAAAAGCGTGTTTAGCAAGGCTATGAGCCTCTTGATTTGATACTCTACCTTCAAAGATGAAGGCACAACTATAAAAAAGAGTAATTGACTGTCTAATCTCCTTCACAATGCTCGCGTTCATTCCTCCCGTGCCAAGGTTAATGTCTTGAACAACGTTTTTGCAATCTGAGGCAATCTCCACATGGGTTAGCGACAAATCCAAAGCAAGGGCCAAAGCTTCACGACATGCCAGGGTCTCTAATGTAGTTGGATCGGTGACTCCAACACACCGTATTACTGAAGATCCCAAGTACATACCTTCCTCGTCCCTGCAAACGGCGCTATAGGATCCCTCATTGTTTGCTCTGTTTACCGCACCATCAACTCTTATTTTTGCAAAACCCTGGGGAGGCCGTATCCATCTGGCCCGGCTTCTGGGAGCCGTAGTCTGGCGACACATCTCCTTCGGTTTACAATCTTCCAGCTCTCTGAGATACTTGGTCACGAACATGTGTGTGGCCATTGGACTTTGGAATATGTTTTCATGTAGTGCCTGCCGTTTTGCATGCTAGATGGCCCAGAGTGTGACCAAAACTTGAGTGAACACCTGGGTCGGGAGAGCCTCAATCAGAGCGAAGATCCACCTTTTTGCATCCGGTTCCGTAGTCTCCTCCAAGACCTGGAATGTCTCCATGGGTTGAAGTGCCCAAACGGACCTGGCCACATTGCAATGGAGCAAAGAGTGCTGCCAAGAGTCCGCTGCTCCACAGATGCCACAAGTGTCAACCGTTGACATATTCCGCTGGTGGAGAAGATCGGCCGTAGGGATGGACTGCTGCGCCAAACGCCATAGGAAGATTTTGACTTTTGAAGGAACAGAAATCTTCCAAAGCCTTGACCATTGTTTTTGCTCTGCTTCCGAGTTTGAAGTGTCAGCTCTTCCTTCCAACCATGCTTCCCGGGTATGTTTTGTGTTGATCAACATTCTGTATGCAGAGCGAACCGAGAAGATCCCATTCTTCTCGTGTGTCCATGACCAGAAGTCCTCGATATGTCTGGTGCAGAGCGGTATGGAGAGGATGGCCGCAGCATCAACTCGCAAGAAAACCTCCTGGATAGTAGTTCGATCCCAAGTTGCATCCGGTAGGATTAACTCCCCCACAAGATGTGGAGGGTTTGGGATTCTGCTTGTGATTGGTCGCATGTTATGAGGTCGGGGTAGCCAATTGTGTTGCCGGATTTGTGTCGTCTGGCCGTCACCAATGCGCCGAACCAGGCCCTATTTCATAGTGTCCCGCCCTTCGAGGATTCCACGCCAAACTTGCGAGGGTGCCGATCCAAGTTCGGCCTGTAGAAAGTCACTCGAGGGGAAGTATTTGGCACGTAGGATCCGTGCACTGGGTGATTCAGGGTCCGTCAAGATTCTCCAAGCTTGCCTGGCATGTAAGGCTAGGTTGAATAGCTCGATATCACGGAAGCCCAGACCTCCACAAGCCTTGGGTCTGGTCATGGTACTCCAAGAAACCCAGCTTGCCTTTCTCTTTCCTTCCTTGCTCCCCCACCAAAATTTTCGTATCAGCAAGTTTAAATGTTCGCAAAGCTCGCGTGGAAGCTTGAAACAAGACATGGAGAACACTGGAACTGCTTGTGCCACAGACTTTATGAGTATTTCTTTCCCACCGGCCGACAAGATCTTCTCCATCCACCCCTTGATTTTATTCCACACACGATCTTTGAGGAACTTGAATGCGCCGTTCTTACTGTTTCCTACATCAGAAGGCAAGCCAAGATACCGTTCTGACAAGGATTCATTAGTGATGTTCAAAGCATCCTTCACTTCCTGCCTCAACTCGTTAGAACACCCTTTACTAAAGAACACTGATGATTTCAATAAATTCACTCATTGCCCAGACGCCATGCAGTAGCGATCAAGCAAGGATGACAACTCATTTGCTCCATCAATATTGGCCTTAACAAACAGCAGGCTATCATCAGCAAAAAGCAAGTGGCTTACCGGCGGGGCCGTTGGAGCTACTTGTAATCCTTTCAGGTGCGATGATTCATTTGTGGTTTTTAAGAGGCACGAAAGGCCCTCCGCTGCTATCAAGAACAAATATGGAGAAATGGGGTCCCCCTGACGGATCCCTCTTGAAGGCATGAAATCCTCAAGCTTTGTACCATTGAAAAGGACAGAAAACTTTACCGAGCTAACCATTCTCATGACCAAAGTTACCCATGTTGGTGCAAACCCCAATTTTAACATTATAGCTTCCAAATATTCCCATTCAACTCTGTCATATGCTTTCATCATATCGAGCTTGACCGCACAGTATCTATTCCTTTGAGCCTTGTTCCTCTTCATGAAGTGCAAGCATTCATAAGCAGTAATGATATTATCTGTTATTAGCCTACTCGGAACAAAGGCTGACTGCTCCTCAGATATGATCTCTGGCAAAATGACTTTTAGCCTATTGGCTAGGACCTTGGAAGCAATTTTATAAAGCACATTACAGAGGCTAATTGGCCTGAATTGAGTAAGCTGGGTCGGGTCCTTTACCTTTGGTATTAGAACAAGAATAGTTTCGTTGATCACCTTCGGGCTTTCCTCGCCCCTCAAAATGCGCAGCACCACTTCAGTTACTTCGGTCCCACACAGAGCCCAATGCTTCTGGAAAAAATGTGCCGGATATCCATCGGGACCCGGTGCTTTAGTGGGAAACATTTGAAGTAATGCCGTTTTTACCTCCTCGTCCGTGTACGGAGCCAACAAACCCTCGTTCATATCCATAGTCACCTTGGACGGGACCGACTGAAGTACTTCCTCGACCCGCGATGTGCCTTCTGCCATAAACAGGTTCTTGTAAAAGGAGTTTGTCAGGCCAGCCATCTCAGAGGGGTCGTTTGTCGTTGATCCATCTGCCCTTGTCAGCAATTTGATTTGGTTCTTCCGACGTCTCATACTTGCTCTGCGCTGGAAATACTTAGTATTTTTGTCCCCATCCGTGAGCCACTCGACTCTCGACCGCTGTCGGAGTAAAATTTCCTCCATATGATACATCTCAACAAGCTTATTTGAGATTTTGACCTCTGCATGTGAGGGTGCTACTCTCTGAGGATCATTTCGCAAAACGTCCAGCTCCCTGCGTAGCTTTTTGATTTCTTTAGTCACTTGGCCAATTGTCGCGCCTGCTCCACTGTGTTAGGGAGACCGAAAGATTCTGCAGCTTTCTGTTTAATGCGGCGACCGTGACTGCCCCGGGCTCTCCTGTCCACAGCTGATTGAGGGCATCTTTATACTCTGCGTGCTTTTCCCAATACAATTCATATCTAAAGATTTTCTTACTGGTATGCATGGTGTTCCGGGGCTCCAACTGCAGCCTGATTGGCGCATGATCCGATGTTGCTGCTGTCTCATGGAAAAGCGTTGCATGGGGAAACAGCGCTATCCAATCATTGCTGGCTACTGCATGGTCGAGGCGGACTCTGCAATACGCACCTCCTGAAGTTTTCTTCTCGAAAGTCCAAGCTCTACCTTGGTAGCCCAGATCCTCAAGTGCACACACATCAAGCGCATCTCTGAACCCGTCCATTTGAGCTTGCCTTCTCTGTCCCGCTCCCTCATGCTCATGTGCAAAAAGAACCACGTTAAAAATCACCCAGACACATCCACGGCAAGGAGCTTGTTGCAGCCAAGGCTTTGAGTGTATCCCAGGTTTTGTATCTTTCTCCCACCTGCGCTTCGCCATATACACATGTGAGACGCCAGTCTGGGCTGTTAAGTGAACTAACAATAGCATCAATGTGGTACTCTGAGTAACCTGAGACATTTACTTTTATTGCATCATTCCAAAACAAACCGAGGCCACCACTACGGCCTGAGCTACCAACAGCATAAGAATGAGTAAAACCTAATGTATCAGAAAGGTTCTCGACCCGTGCTTTAGAAATTTGAGTCTCGACTATGTATAGCACGGCTGGGGCAAACTGCTTCGTGAGATCACGAAGCTCTCGGACTGTCGCGGCTTTGCCCGCACCACGACAGTTCCAGCATAAGATATTCATTGTGCCCGGCGATCCTCCTCACAGGAGGTCGCCGATCTCGCATCATTGGGTTTGTCGAGTGCACCACCTTTCTTCATGGCTGCCTTGTTAGTGTTCGTACGGTGTCTCTTAGGATCTTGTTTTGGTGGTGGGCTTGCTGCCACAGCCGAAAGCAGAAGAGGAGGGGGGTCCTGTGACGATTGCAGCTGAGCAGACATAGTTCTGATCCGTGGATCATCTGGTAGACGTTTGCGGTTCCCCTCTGCTTCCTGCATGACCAGATCAGGATCAATCATATCATCAGATTCTTGTTCCTTGCTGTTTCCCCTCTCTCCTCGGCCAGAGCGGCCTCCACGCCGTCCTCCTCGACGGCCTCTACCACGGCCCCCTCCTGGGCCTGTACCTACATTCATGCTCCAGGTCGCCCTCAGTCCTTGAAGTACAGAGCAGAACGAGGGTGGATGCCATCGCCATGCTCCTTGTACACATGCCCTAGGTGCCCACAGACCGCGCACCAATCGGGGAGGCGTTCATATCTCACCCGATATATCTGTCTCTTTCCATCACGGATCATGGAGACAACGTTTTTCAGGGGCTTGTGTACATTAATCTTTACCCACACACGGTAGAAGTTGCCAGCAAAATCTTGTGTGATTGGCTCTGAAAACAAGACCTCGCCAACCCTTGCTGCTAGAGGGTTTACCAGGTGTGCATACAGGTCAGGGACATCATGGATTTGAATCCATATGTTGATGGTATCAACAACAACCTCGGTGGGTTTTGTGATTCCGTCATACGGCTCAATCACCACCGCATTACCTCTGAAATTCCACGGACCGTCCTGCATCACGCGTTCCCAATCCCCCAGACAGAAAAATTGCATGGTGTAGAGGTTATCTTCCAACGGGCGAAACTTCACATCATGGGCCAAGTCCCAGGCAACCCGCATATTCTTGAAGAACCAGTACTGACTATAAGGCTTGTCGATATGAACCCTAGCCACCGCCGTCCATCTGCCAGCTGTTGGCGGCGCTTGCTTCTCATCAAAGATTACATCATCGAGGTCCTCCTCCCGAAGACCTAGTTCAGCCATCATCTTTTCCACCTCAGATGCGGTGCTTGACCCAGACGCCTCATCCGCCATAGATCCCATCCCGCAACCAATCTTGAACCCTAGTCCGAAGAACAGATCGGACCTTGCGAACCAACCCTAGCTCTCTTCTCTCCCCAGGGCGTCGATCAAGGACGGGCAGCGATCACAGATCGCCCCTTTATCAGTCTGAATCAGCAAACGAGGGGGATTAGAGGAGGGAAAGCAAGATTCTCGACGGCGGCGATAAAATCGCCTCCGGGAGGACAAAAACCCTAGCGAGAGGGAAAAAACCCGTCTAAAAAAACTTTCCAAAATAGAACTCTTAGATGTAATCTTTGGACTGGGCCTCATTCACGACCATCTCCAGCGAGCTGCAAGGTGACGCCACTATTAGAACAGTTTTCATCCGTTCCCCTCTTGTTAGGGTTCCGCCTTCCTCTCGGCGACTCGGGCAGCCGCCGTTGAGATCTACCTCTCCCCTCGTCGTTCTTGAACCCTGAAACCGCGCCGGACTGGGACTGAGGCGATCTGTATCACCGTCCGGTCTCGGACTAGCAGGGTTTTACGGGGTTTTAAGAGGGCAGCTAGGGTTCCTCCGCCCGGTGACTCCAGTTTTTTGTTTCGTCGGGTTAGGGTTTTTGCAACGATGGCGAGTTCAGCTTCAGGCTTGGGCTCGGGAACAGATGATATTGAGGAGATGCTGAAGAACCTGGGACTTACAGAAGACGATCTAGATGACGTGGTTTTCGAGGAGCAGCAGGTTCCGGCTGATGCGGCAGTCAGATGGATGGCCGTGGTGAGGGTTCACACCCCAAAAGAATATAGCCAGTATTGGTTCTTTCGCCAGATGAGGGCTGCTTGGGATCTTGCCCAGGAGGTGAAAATCCGTCCGCTCGAAAGCAACCTATACACAATGCAGTTCTCGTGCTTGGGAGATTGGGAGCGTGCCATGGTGGAAGGACCATGGACTTTCAAGGGCAATGCCGTTGTTATGGCTGAGTATGATGGTTACACAAAACCATCGGAGGTTAATCTGGATATGCTGGATATTTGGGCCCAGATACATGACTTGCCGGATGTCTTCTTTCCGATGGTGAAAGCTCTCGCTGGCAAGATCGGCGAGCTCATCTACGCCGAACCAAAGTCTCAAGACTTTGAGGGTAATTTTGTTCGTGTCAGGGTGAAAATAAACGTCCATAAGCCCCTCAAGAATGCTGTTTCAGTGGTGAAGGAAGGCAAGAGGAAGGTTTTCTTGGTTAAATATGAGAGATTACCTGATTGGTGTGCTGTGTGTGGCCATTTGGGGCATCAATTCAAGGAACATGGTGATGGTGTTCATCCACCACAAGCCCTGGTTTTTAAAAACATTAGGGCGACTTGGTTCCGAGGTCCGGGATGTGGGCCAGGAGAGGGAAGAGGTAGGGGACATCAGGGCCGTGGCCGCGGACAAGGACGCGGAGGACAGCAGAATCAGCAGGATTGGCAGGAGCAGGAAGCAAAGGATTATTCTGGTGATGTTTCTATGGAGCCAGAGAACAATAGGAAGAGGGGAGCAGTTCTGAAAAGCTCATCATCCACCACGCAAGCCAACAATACATTACTTCTGCCGCCTCCACCAGAGACCACAACCAACTCTCCGTCTAAGCAAGAACCGAAAAGGCCTAAGACGACTCTACCACTCATTGACAATTCCATGGTGAAGAACCTAGCTCAAAACATTGAAAATGATGCGCGTTTGGCGGGCCCCCATGCGGGGTCGCGCCTAGCGCAATGAGTCTGCTATGTTGGAACTGTCGCGGAGCTGGCAAACCTGCGACAGTTCGTGAGCTTCCTGATCTCACGAGTCAACATGCCCCCTCTATCACATGCATCCTTGAAACACAAATAGAGGGTTCTAGAGTCGAAAATATGGTTGGTTCTTTAGGTTATAATAAAAGTTTTGCTGTAAGCAGTTCTGGTAGAAGTGGAGGGCTAGGTATTTTTTGGAATGAAGAAATAAAGCTTGAAGTTGTGGGTTACTCCGAGTATCATATTGATGTTATTGTTGATGAGATGGTTGATATGAAAACCAGGGTGACTTTTGTCTATGGAGAAGCGAGAACTAGTGAACGTTACAAAACTTGGGACATGCTCCGGAGCATTACAGGTACCAACACTATGCCGTGGCTAGTTGTTGGTGATTTCAATGAGGTAATCCATAGGCATGAACATGATGGTGTGGGGACTCGAAGCCAAACCGAGATGGATCTTTTTCGGGACGCACTAGATACTTGCGGCTTGTATGATATCAGATATACAAGAACGAATTGGACTTTCGAGAAACGGGTGATAGGAGGTTCGTTTACAAGGGTCAGATTGGACAGGGGGGTGGCAAATACAGCATGGTCCATTGCGTTCCCGAGGGCCGAGCTTCGACACTTAACCACTGCAGCGTCGGATCACGTACCACTACTTGTGCATTATAGTGACGTGCATGCATGCAAAAGGGTCCCACGGTCTTTTAAATATGAAACCTGCTGGGAGAGGGAGGAGACATTGCAGACTATGGTGCAGATAGCCTGGTCGGGTGCAGCGGCGGATTCGGTGCATGCACTGCAGGACAGGCTGCACGCTCTGTCGGGTGACTTGTCGTCTTGGGAACGAAGCCACTTTGGGAATGTCAGGCGTGAGATCTCTCAATTAAAAAACCGGCTACAGGAGCTTCGGCAGATCCAAGGTAGATCGGGGCCTAATCATGTTGAAATCAAGGTGGTTGACCGGCTGACTGAACTATACCACCGTGAGGAGATGTTGTGGAGGCAAAGGGCCAGATTGGAGTGGCTAGTGCATGGTGACAAGAATACTTATTTTTTCACTTGCGTGCAAGCAGGAGGAGGAGGAAAAATCAAATCAAAATGTTACAGCGTCCGGACGGCCAGATGACAGAAAATCCAGCAGAGATGGAGGAATTAACAACTTCTTTTTACGAGAATCTGTACATTTTGGAGGGGGTCACAAATATGGAGGAGGTCCTTGATACCGTCCCACGAAAAGTCACCCAAGCTATGAATGATACGTTGACCGCTCTGTATAGCAGAGATGAAGTAAAAACCGCTCTTTTCCAAATGTTCCCTATCAAAGCACCCGGCCCCGATGGGTATCCAGCTCATTTTTTTCAACGTCACTGGGAGATTTGCGGTGATGATGTTACAAAGGTGGTGTTGAATATTGTGGAGGGAACTGAGTCAGCCGCATGCATCAATGAAACGGTTCTGGTTTTGATCCCTAAGGTAAAGAACCCTACTTTGTTGTCCCAATTTCGCCCTATAAGCTTATGCAACGTCTTGTACAAGATAGCATCGAAGGTAATAGCTAACAGGCTCAAAACAGTTTTACCTGATATTATTTCCGAGGAGCAGTCGGCTTTTGTACCTGGCAGGATGATCACTGACAACATCATCACAGCTTATGAATGCTTGCATTTCATGAAGAGGAACAAAGCAAAAAAAACACCAGTCATGTGCCTTGAAGCTCGATATGATAAAAGCTTATGACAGAGTCGAGTGGGAATACTTAAGGGCTATCATGATCAAACTGGGCTTCACTGGAAGGTGGGTGGATATAGTTATGGATTTAGTAACTACAGTGAAGTTTTCTGTGCTTTTCAATGGGAATAAATTGCAAGAGTTTATACCCACAAGGGGAATCAGACAGGGAGACCCAATATCTCCATACTTGTTCTTGTTGGCAGCAGAGGGCCTTTCATGCCTCCTAAAATCCAAAGATGAGTCATCCAACTTGCATGGTTTACAGGTAGCTCCTACGGCGCCACCAGTGAATCATCTCTTATTTGCAGATGACAGCCTGTTGTTTTTCAAGGCCAATAGTGTGGGGACAAATGAGGTTAACCATGTGCTGAACACATATTGTCAGGCGACGGGACAGAGAATTAACTACTCTAAATCCTCAATCTTCTTCAGTAAAGGAGTTCCCGAAAATGCAAGGGTGGAGATTAAGGATTTGCTAAATGTTCCCAATGAAACTCTCAATGAGAAATATCTTGGTATGCCATCTGATATTGGAAATTCAAAAAACGGTGCTTTTAAATATCTAAAGGACCGTTTGTGGAGCAAAGTTCAAGGGTGGATTGCAAACACGATGTCATTGGCAGGTAAGGAGGTGTTAGTTAAGGTTGTAGCCCAAGCAGTGCCTGTCTTCTCGATGTCATGCTTTAAACTCCCAAGGGGCCTGTGTGAACATTTGAACAAGTTGATAAGAAAGTTTTGGTGGGGCAGTAAGGAAGGCAAACGAAAACCGCATTGGGTTTCCTGGCAAATAATGACACAACCTAAAGGAATGGGGGGCTTGGGATTCAAGGACTTTGAACTATTTAATCTAGCTATGTTAGCTAGGCAAGCCTGGAGGTTACTTCAGCACCCCAATACTCTTTGCGCCAGAATCCTCAGAAGTATCTATCACCCGCAATCTGATATATTAGAAGCTCAATTGGGAGGCCATCCTAGTCAAGTGTGGAGGGCTGTGATCGAAGGCAGCGATACATTGAAACAAGGATTGATTAGAAGGATCGGGAATGGAGAGACAACATATATATGAAGGGACAATTGGATCCCGAGAGAGGAGATGCTGCGACCATATGGGTGTTTAGCAACACACCCACCGGCTAGAGTTTCTGAGCTAATAGATCATACATCTGCGTCTTGGGATCGCGCGAGGGTAGAAGCGACCTTTCTGCCGATGGACAGTCGAATTATCCTGAGCATCCCGCTGTGTACACGTAACTTGCCTGATTTCTTGAGCTGGCACTATGAGAAGCATGGAGTTTTTTCGGTGAAGTCCGCTTATCATATGATTGTGGCTACAAAGCAAAGAAGAGAAGTGTGGCTTGATGGAAACCCTGGCTCCTCAAACTCAAACGCTGAGGAAGGCTCGTGGAAAACTTTATGGAAAACGCCCGTCCCGGCTAAGGTGCGAATGTTTTTGTGGCGACTGTCAAAACACTCCCTGCCCACAAACGACATACGAGCTCACAGACATATGGCTGATTCGGCTAGTTGTGGCTTATGTGGAGCACCAGACTCGTGGAGGCACTCGCTGCTGGAATGTGCTGCATCCCGATGCGTTTGGGCATTGATCGATGATGAATTGGTGCATAAAATGACGACGGTAACGGAGCCTAATGCAAAACACTGGCTGTTTTCATTAATGGAGATGTTAGAGCACGACAACTTTGTGCTGCTCTCCGTCACCCTATGGGCGATCTGGCCAGCTAGGAGGAAAGCAATACACGAAGGGATCTTTCAGAGTCCACAATCTACCCAAGCATTCATTCGAAGGTTCATCGATGATTTGCAGATAACTTCAGCCCAACAGGAACCAACACCGGCCCGGGTTCCTGTATCGGTTACTTCAGCCCGCCCAAGAGCCAAGGCTCCGCCATCGGGGTATGCTAAGATCCACGTTGATGCTGCTGTTAGGCATGAGCGAGGTGGAGCAGCTGTAGCTGTATGCAGGGATGAAGGAGGAAACTACCTGGGGAGTTCGGCGCTGGTTGTTTACGGTGTGAGCAATCCTACGATATTGGAGGCAATGGCATGCAGAGAAGCGCTAGCGTTGGCAGAGGACATGAACCTGACACATTGCGTGATCTCAAGCGACTGCAAGCAGGTGGTGTCCGATATCACAAATGGAACCCTAGGGACGCATGGAGATATCATTGCGGAGATTAGGGCGAAAGCAGAGTTGCATAACTTCAAGTTTATTTTCGAGGGTCGTGCTGTTAATTATGAAGCACATAGATTAGCTCCTTTTTCTATTTCTCAGGGTCTGGGTCGCCACGTCTGGTATGGCACCTCTCATGACCCTCGTTGTATCCCACATCATGTGGTTTTCGGTGATGAATAAATGAATTTTCACCCCTCAAAAAAAAAAGGTGACGCCACTATTCATTGTCCGTTCGTCTTCGGCGAGCCGCGAGCGAGGTGATACCCATGGTACAACGATATCAAATCCAAAATAGAACTCTTAGATGTAATCTTTGGACTGGGCCTCATGCACGACCATCTCCAGCAAGCTGCAAGGTGACACCACTATCCATTGTCCGTTCGTCTTCGGCGAGCCGCGAGCGAGGTGATACCCATGGTACAACGATATCAAATCCAACATCAAGGCGAGGCCCTTCTCCTTTCATTTGTAGGCTCTATCTTCATTATGTTCCAAAAATTTTCTATCACGACCAATATTAGGAATTAAGAGGTTCTTCTTCATTAACAATTTCATATGTCGTTTTCCTTAGCAATATCTTGTTTTGACGGATCTTCAGTTGATAAATAGATTATGGATAAATATCCCTGGTCTTCAGTAATACCAATTTTCCTCTAGTATATGTATTGGTGAAGCTAGCAGTGATTTTGCCGATTGCGACGGTGACAGTTGAGATAACATTTTCGTCATAATAAAATATATCAAAATGATTTGCAGAATAAATGGGCGATGATTTATTGTATAATCCGACTAGGCCCGCACAGTAGCGAACCAGGGATGTAGCAAACAGCTGGTCACCCTAGCGAAGCACTATCTGCAGCAACCAACTTTTTTGATATTTCCAATTTTTTTTCCAAATATGTAAACATTTTTAACACAATAACATTTTTAAAAGTTTGAGTGCTTTTAAGAAAACCAGGAGCATTTTAAAAAATTCACAAATATTTTATCAAATTTGCAAACATTTTTTGAATATCAATTTTTGAACATTTTTTTCAAAATAATAAGGTTTCTAAAAAAGAAACAAAAATTAGAAAAACTAGTAAAAATAGAAAACCTGTTCACCCACCTTCTAAAGGTTCCCAAAACTAGAATGAGAACCGCTTTGTGAACCGCCAAAATGGGCCGGCCCACTTGATCACTGGTGCACTTCTCCCTGTGTGTTTCGGCGACTGTTTTGCCGCCGCGTTCGTCGAATAGGATTTGAATCTGGGCCATTCTTCTTCTTTGCATTTTTGCACAGTCAATGTTGCACTAGAGCCTTATTTAGTTGTGGTTAGAAGCCCAAAACTTCAACCCAGATACGTCTTGATTCCACGTCCACATCCCATGTTGTCGGCCTTTCTTATAGGCCCATGTCGATGACAGAACCGCAAATCTTTTTATTACACCATATTTTTCTATGGCTATATGATTGAATTCGCAGTCTATATTGAGATGCAGGGCCGCATGAGCTATTCCTCGTCTGTTGCGAGACGTAAGGGTCATTGGCGCGGTACTACCGGGTCGGCATAGTAACATAGCTGTCGGCTGAGTTTTTTCCTTTGGTTTTCTTTATCGGGGTTGTCACTCTTTTTGCCTCAATTTTCTTTGGTTTTCTCTTCTTCATATTTTGGTTTTCCCTGGGTTTTTTAACACATATTCAAAAAAAATCATACACATTGCATATTTTTCATATAGACCAGGAATATTTTTTATATACGTTTAACATTTTTTGCAAATGTATCAAAAACATTTTTTGAAATATATTTTGTATGTCTACTTTTCTGCATACACATTGTACACTTTTGTGTACTTCCAAAAAAATGTACGTGTTTAATATTTCTAGAATACTTTATTGATATATTTTTAAATACATTCTTTCAAACAATTTTTTTTCAAATACGTGTTAGTAACATTTTTCAAATACAAGTTGGAACTATTTTTGAGTGATACAAAATATTGATAAAAATGTATGATATTGTCTTACAGTGTATAAATATTTTTGTAAATGACGCAAGCATATTATGAAACGCGTGAACATTTCTTCACATGTAAAATACGTTTTTATGAATAATATGAAACATTATTTGAATTATACAAAAATAATTCATTAGTTTTTAGAAAATGTGACATATATTATTTGAAACAGGTGAACATTTTTGAAATGCCACATACTTTTTATTTAATGAACAATCATTTCTAATATTGAGCGGACATTTTGTTTACATTGCAGGAACTTTTTCAAACGCGCATTGAACACCATAAAAAATTAAGTAATTAATTTTTCGTAGTATATGCATTTTATTTCTATAAAGTATAAAAAAAAGACAAGCGTTATATCACGTGATGAACCGAAGCGCCTAATGTACCGGGCCAGTACGAAATCCTTGTTGGGGAAACGAGCAACTATCTCGCATAATGCGAGGCATAGTCGCGACCATGCAAGGCAGGCAAATCCAGGAGCATCTAATCCATGCAAAGGTCCATTTGTTGGGTTGAGAACGCGCATTTGGTGTGCTCTCAACAGCCGTCACGTGTTGCATGTTGGGCACTCCCTCGGCATTTTTTTATTTTTCTATGCACGTTTGTGTGTTCTAGATGGTACTTTTTTCTCAGGTTTTTTAGCTTTTCGGTTTTACCCGCTTTTCTCTAGGTTTTGAAGTAAAAAAAATAAAAAAATGTGAAATTTTTGTTTCTTTCCTTTTCATGGGATACACACATTTGCTTCTCGTGGAGGCGCGGATTTGCTTCCTGGAGCCTCTCAGAAAAGGAACAAAACACACTTTTTTGGCTTTCACGGAAGGCACAGATTTGCTTCCATGATACGAATGGTTGTGCCTTTCGAAAAAAATGAGTTTTTTTTGTTCTACGATAGGAACACATCTGCTTCTCGTGAAGGCACATATTTGCTTCCACGAGTGCCTCTTGGAAAAGAAAAAAAATGTGTTTTTGTTTTTTTCTTCTAAGGGAGGCACATATTTGCTTCTCATGTAGGCACAGATTTGCTTCCGCGAGATGCGCAACTGATAGGGAAAAATGTGATTTTTCTTCCTGAGAACCAGAGATTTGCTTCTCATAAAGGTATAGATTTGCTTCCACGAGAGGCTCGGAAAGAGGAAAAATGTGAAGAGAAAAAAACCCATGCTTGTGCTTCCAGCACGGGTTTTTTCTTCTATTTTTTCCCTTTTCATGGAAATTTTTTATTCAAAACCTATTAACATGTGATCTAGTTTCAAAGATTCTGAGGCGAGAAATTCAACGATAAAGCGGGTCGGGATTTGGACGCGCGGCTTAAGAGATAAAACATTTGAATAAACAAATCAATATAAAAAAAAGGGGAATCTTTTAGGTTACGACAAGTGATGCAAATGCAGTGCGCCACTTGACCATCCTTCAAAAGGTGGAAGTGACCTTTGCAAGAGGTACCGTGTAAGTAATGAGTTCGGGGAAATCCTAGTTTTTTTTAGAATTTCAAAAAGCTTTATTACAGTATTTCAATGTTTATAGGGATAAACACAAGGTCGCCAGGATCACCAAGCCAGACATGACGACCGAACTCTAGGGACAAAGAATACTTTGCGAGATTATGAACCTCGACATTTGAGGTTGTAAATTCATGGATAAAGATACAAGATGAGCAATCTCAAGCCCTAGCTACTGCTTCACCCAGTAGCGGAGCTAAAGGTTCAGCCTACATCCCAGGCAAGCAGTACAACTACAATAAGCTACAATGCCATTTTTGCTACAGTATGGTACAATTAACACAAAAAACAAATCCACCATGCCCCAGGCCAAGGCCATGGCTGCCAGGGGCATAGAACCACCTCTGATAGCATCAAATTCGCCTAGTTCGGGGCTTTCCTGTGCGCGCAATTGTTTCCGCATAATTTTTTTTATTTTCATGTTTTACCTTTTTATTGGTTTCTATTTTCTTTATGTTTTTATGTAGCTATTTTTTTTGTTTTCTCCTTCAGGATTTGTTTAGTCTTTTTCCCCTTTTCACTGTGTTTGTACTATAAACATTTCTTAATATATGGTGACATTTTCAAATACATATTGAATATTTTTAATATACCATAAACCCAATCTGATTTATTATAAACTTTTTAACATATAGTAGACTGTTTCAGATATATGGTGAATACTTTTATATTGCCGTCTAACTTATTTTAATACACGGTAAACTTAATTAATCTGCGTGACGAACCCATGCGCCTAATGGGCATGAAAATCCTACTCCCAGCATTCCTAAATATGAGCCTTTTTGGAGATTCCAATAAGAAACTACATATGAAGCAAAATGAGTGAATCTACACTTTAAAATACGTCTATATACATCCGTATGTAGTTTGTGTTGAAATCTCTGAAACAACTTATATTTAGGTACGGAGGGAGTAGTTGACGTCATCGTTCACACGCAAGGGGCAATGGGTCAGCCTAGTTTGGGGCTTCCCCATGTGTGCTTATATTTCCGCTTGATCTCTTCTTTTGTCGTTTTTTTTGTTGAACTCTAATAAGTACCACACGCATGGCAAGAAGCAGTTTTGCCTCGACATTTTTAGATATCAACTTTAGTTACCTGAGGATGGCAATTTTAGTTGTGAAGCATGGCAATTCTTGTTTGGATGACAAGTTTTAAATTTTTGGGGTCTTTTATGACAATTTTAGTTATAAAAACGTCAGGGCGGTGTTAATCCGTGCCACACGTGTGACACTTATCAATTGGGTTCTGGTTTTGATTTTTCTTTTCTTTATGTTTTTATGTACTACTTTTTCTTTTAGTTTTTCATTTATTTTTTGGATTTGGTCTGCCTTTTTTTTGCCTTTTCATTGTTTTGCACTCTAAAGTTTTTTAATATATGACGAACATTTACACATTTACTATTTATTTAATATGGCTGAACCCAATTCGATATTTCATGCAAAAATTAATATACAGTGGACCATTTCTAATATATTGTCCAAATTATTTTAATATTTTTTTAGACAAACTACAAAGCTTTATTACTCTGTCACAATGTTTACAGGGACGAAAACAAGTCCATTGGGCTGGCCTAACCAAACATGGCGGCCAACTCCTAGGGATAAAGCGTGATTTGCGAGCTTGTGAGCCTCGAAGTTCGAGCTCCTAATTCATGCCTAATATTACATGTGAAAAGTAGCCTTGTGCTGGATTATTTCATGCACAATAGCCCCATAACTCCCCTGGCTCTTCTGCTGAATGTTGTCTACGGCAACTTTGCAATTGGAGGCAACCTGAATCTTCCGTTTGTAAAGATCATCAGCTAAAGATAGCGCCTCCCTGATGGCAAGTGACTCCAGAGTGGCCGGGTCTGACAAGTTGGGAAAAACAACGGCCGATGCTCCGAGGAATATGCCCTGTTGATTTCTGCAGACCACTCCAACCGCACCATACGATCCGCCTCTTCCAACAACAGCATCGGCATTGAGCTTTCCTAGACCCTCCGGTGGTGCAATCTAGTGCCTCGGATGGTTTCGAGGTGCAGTCCCGCTAGCGGCAGCCGTTACCTGTATGGCCTTGAGCTCTCCTATGTAAGATTGTATAAAACCGTTGATGGCAAAGGGAGTCTGGAAGATATCCTCATACATGGCCTTCCTGCGTGCACCCCAAATTGCCCATAATGTGACCACAAACAATAGAAAATCTTCCTGGTTCAGCGGTTCGTGCATAGCAAAGATCCATCTCTTTGCATTATCATCTACCGAAGCACTGAATTTGTCAAGGATTGCTTCATTTGTTAGTGCCCAAGTGCTCCTGGAGACAGAACATTCAAGGAGGGCATGGCGCCATGTGTCTACTACTCCACATAGGCAGCAAGCGCTGGACGTCGACATGTTTCGATGATACAAAAGTGCAGCTGTTGGTGTAGAGTGTCTAGCTAGCCTCCACAGAAAGAATTTCAATTTAGACGGGACCTTGATCCGCCACAATTCAGTCCAGCCCTGGGTGTCGCCGTGGGAGTCCGAAGATCCCCCCTATTCGTATAGCTGTGCCTCCCTGCTCAACTTGGTTCAGTGGATCATCTTATACGCTGTACATACTAAAAAAAATACCCATTCTTTCCTCTGACCATGCCCAGAAATCATCTACTTGACGGGTGCAGAGGGGAATCTGTAAGATGGCTGCTGCATCAATCGGTATGAAGACCGGCCTTACCAGGTTCACATTCCATGTGGACGAGGTGTGATCAATCAACTCTAAAACCCTGCTCAGTGGTTGTGGAACTAGGGATGTGATTGGCCTCTTCAAATTTGCTCTTGGCAGCCAGTTATCTTCCCATATTTTTGTTGTTTCAACATTTCCAATCCTCCGTATGAGCCCCTGTACCATGATGTCTCGTCCATCTAAAATGGCTTTCCAAATCTTGGAAGGGTGTGACCCTAAGGATGCTCCAAAAATATCAGTGTCTGGATAATAAACTGCCTTCAAGATCCGAGTGCTTAGTGACGAGGGGTTTTGCAGCATGCGCCAGGCCTGCCTGGCAAGAAGGGCAAGGTTAAAAATCTCCATGTCCCGGAAGCCGAGCCCTCCCAAATGCTTTGGTAAAGTCATAACATCCCAGACCACCCAACTGGGCTTCTGTCTTCCCTGCTTGCTCCCCCACCAAAATTGTCTGATAAGTGAAGTAATACTCTCACAAAGTCCCCTGGGGAGGCGGAAGCAGGCCATCGAGTACACGGGAATAGCTTGCGCCACTGCTTTAATCAACACCTCCTTACCTGCAGCAGATAAGAGCTTCTCCATCCATCCTCTCACCTTTTCCCAGACTCGGTCCCTCAAATATTTAAATGTACCGTTCTTTGAGTGCCCAACGTCAGTTGGCATCACCAAGTACCTGTCACTGAGCGATTCATTATGGACATTCAAAATATCCTTGACACCATCTCTTACCGCTTGCGGGCAGCCTCTGCTGAAGAAACTAGACAACTTGCCGTGATTTATCCTCTGTCCCGACGCCAAGCAATAGCTATCAAGTAGGTTTGATACCGCTTCTGCCCCCTCATTTCCTGACTTAAAAAGCAGCAGGCTATCATCGGCGAAAAGAAGGTGGTTCATGGCCGGGGCCATAGGTGCCACCTTTAGTCCAACAAGGTGTGATGACGAAGAACTGGTTTTCAGGAGGCACAAAAGGCCCACCGCTGCAATTAAGAAAATATAAGGGGATATCAGATCTCCCTGTCGTATACCTCTGCTGGGCATAAACTGATCCAAACGTTCACCATTGAATAGCACTGAAAAAGAAATAGACTGAACCATGCTCATAATAGTTTTGATCCAGGGGGTGGCAAAACCAAGCTTTCCCATAATGGCTTTCAGATAATCCCATTCCAACTTGTCGTATGCTTTCATCATATCAAGCTTTAATGCACAATAACTATTGGCTTTTGATTTTTTGTGTTTCATAAAGTGCAAACATTCATATGCACTAATGCTATTGTCTGGTATGAGCCTTCTTGAAAAAAAAAGCGCTTTGCTCCTCAGATATGATGCTTGGCAGAATTTGCTTGAGCCTGTTTGCAATGACTTTGGATGCAATTTTGTACAAAACATTACATAAACTGATGGGACAGAATTGGGATATAATAGAGGGATTTGTTACCTTGGGAATTAGAACGAGTATAGTATCATTTATACTTTCTGGGCTCTCCTCCCCTCTAACAATCCACAGTACTGCTTCTGTCACCTCCGCACCACATAAGTCCCAATGCCTCTGATAAAAATGTGCCAGAAAACCGTCGGGGACATGCGCTTTGGTTGGGAACATCTGGAAAAGTGTTGTCTTGACCTCCTCACTTGAGTAAGGGGCACACAACAAGTCATTCATCTCAGCAGTCACTTTCGATGGGACACAGTTAAGGACCGCTTCCATGTTACTTACTCCCTCCGAGGTATACAGTGACTTGTAAAAATTATGCACCATGGCCTTCAACTCCTCCGGATCATCTGTAAGTACCCCCAAAGAATTTTGCAAGGCTCTTATCATGTTCTTCTTGCGGCGTATGCTCGCCCTTAAGTGGAAGAATTTAGAATTTCTATCCCCCGAAGTGAGCCACTCCACCCTGGACCTCCGACGCCACATGATTTCCTCCCGATGATAAAGCTCCACAAGCTTTTCATTGACTTTTAACTCCACATGTGTGGCTGCAGTCCGGCTTGGATCAGACCGAAGTTTCTCTAATTCCCGTTTCAACCTTTTAATTTCCTTGCGAACACTCCCAAAAGTGCCATTGTTCCATTGTCCCAAATCCTGTGACAGTGCTTGGAGTTTAGATCGCAACTCCCCCACCCTGTTTGGTGCGCCGTGAGTTGACCATGCTTCAGTTATCCTACTCGTCCAGGAGTTGTGGACCTCCCACATGACCTCGTACTTGTAGGATTTTGGCTTATGATGATGTCTATGTTCTCTGTTCAGCCTCGCCACAATTGGGTTGTGGTCGGATGTAGGAGCCACTAGGTGGGTAAGGTCAGACATAGGGAAACGAGCATGCCAATCTGCTGAGACCAGAGCATGGTCGAGGCGTACCCGCGTAAACGAGGTGCCCGTCACCTTCTTTTCAAAAGTCCAAGGTATCCCTGCATACCCAATGACCATTAACATGCAAATATCCACGACATCTCTGAAGGCCTGAATTTGCGCATTACTCCGCTGCCCAATTCCCACATGCTCTTCCGAACACAAAACTTCATTGAAATCCCATATGCAAAGCCAAGGGAGGTCGCTCGAAGTACTAATGTTTTTTAATGTGTCCCAAGTTTGATGTCTTAGGTGTGTTTGAGCTTCGCCATATACCATTGTTAACCTCCATGGATCATCGCCCGGTTTGAGAACAGAACAGTCAAGGTGATACATCGAATAACCAAAAATTTCAACTCTTATTTCATTGTTCCAAAAAATACCAATACCACCACTTCTACCCTCACTACTCAATGCGTAACCATGATCATAACCAAGTGTTCCTGCTAGAGCTTCTACCCTCGAGCCGTCAAGCTGAGTTTCTACAATACAAAGAAGGGTAGGGGCAAATTTCCTCGTGAAATCGCGAAGTTCTTGGACTGTCACGGCTTTGCCCGCGCCGCGACAGTTCCAGCAAAGCACACTCATTGGGCTCGGCGGTGCCCACCGCTCAGGCCCGCCAACTTTGGGTCGCTCATACTTGGAATCCCAGATTTTGCTGCTGAATTCTTCTCCGGTTCAGTCACCACCTTTGCTCACTTCAAGTCTTATTTTGCACTTGGGCTCTGAGGCACTACAGGAGGTGGCAGTGCTAATACCCTTCCATGTTTTGCTGCCAATGCTTGAACTGAGCCACTTGGCATCGCAGCCGTGTCATTGGTCGCCGCTGGTTCCGATCCTCTCTTCCTGTTTCTCTCTGCATCATGCATCTCCAGGCCAGATTCAGTAAACACCTCCTCGGCACCGCTGTACTGAGAGCCTACATCATTGCCTCTTCCTTCCCTTCCAGTGCAGCCGCCTCTGCGGCCACCCCTGCGACCATGTCCACCACCTGGGCCTCTGCCGCTTCGCATGAACCAGGATGCCCTTAGATCCTTGGAAACAAGAGCCGAGGGAGGATGAATGCAGTTTTCCATGTTCCTTGAAAAGATGGCCCAGCATACCACAAACCGCACACTAGTCGGGAAGCTTCTCATACTTGACCTTATAGATCTGACGCTCGTCCCCCCCCCCCTGAGGGAGTCCTCGATTAGGGGGTCCTCGGACAGCCGGACTATATACTTTGCCCAGATTGTTGGACTATGAAGGTACAAGATTGAAGACTTCATCCTGTGTCCGGGTGGGACTCTCCTTTGCGTGGAAGGCAAGCTTGGCAATCCGGATATGTAGATCTCCTTCTCTGTAACCGACTCTGTGTAACCCTAGCCTCCTCTGGTGTCTATATAAACCGGAGGGTTTAGTACGTAGGACAACAACAATCATAATCATAGGCTAGCTTCTAGGGTTTATCCTCAACGATCTCGTGGTAGATCAACTCTTGTAATACTCATATCATCAAGATCAATCAAGCAGGAAGTAGGGTATTACCTCCATCAAGAGGGCCCGAACCTGGGTAAACATCATGTCCCCCACCTCCTATTACCATTAGCCTTAGACGCACAGTTCGGGACCCCCTACCCGAGATCCGCCAGTTTTGACACCGATATTGGTGCTTTCATTGAGAGTTCCACTGTGTCGTCGCGATAAGGCTTGATGGCTCCTTCAATCATCAGCAACGATGCGGTCCAGGGTGAGGTTTTCCTCCCCGGACAGATCTTCGTATTCGGCGACTTCGTACTGCGGGCCAACTCGCTTGGCCGTCTGGAGCAGATCGACAACTATACCCCTGGCCATCAGGTCAGGTTTGGAAACTTGAACTACACCGCCGATATCCGCGGAGACTGGATCTTTGACGGATTAGAGCCCATGTCAGGTGCGTCGGACAGTCACGACGAGAAAGACTTAGATCTTCCGTCGGGCGGTGTTCGGGAGATCACACCTGCAGCTGCCCCGGCCACTAATCTGGAGCAGATCGTGCCATCCGAGGAAGGGTGGATGGACCCCGCCATGGAGGCCGCACACTCAGCGGCGTTAGAGCAAAACACAGTCGCCGCCTCCAATGAGATCTGTGTCATTGGACCCTCGGACTCGTTGCCGGCCATAGGCTCCGAACCACGTGCATCCGCGCCCATCGAATCTGATGGGGCACGGATCATGGAGTATACCTCCGCGGATATCTTTCAGCTTGGGCAACGTGTTGAATTCATTAAAGTCTCTCTCTCTCTGTCAGGAGACTCTTGGTCGAACTATGTCCGGCTTGAGTGGGAAGCGGACGACGAAGAAATTCGTTCCCCACCCACAACCCACTTAATGGCCACTGTCGATGACTTAACTGACATGCTTGATTTCGACTCCGAAGACATCGACGGTATGGAGGACGGTGTAGGAGAAGAACATGAACCACCGCCCACAGGGCGCTGGACAGCCACCTCATCATATGATATATACAGGTGGACACACCCAAAGAAAGCGACGACGATGAGGCAGCGGAGGATAGTCCCCCTGAGAAGCAATCTAAGCACCGCGTCACCGGCGCCGCTCAAAGCCCCGCCATAGCAAAAATAGCAATACCGGCACAGGAGACAATAACACTCCGGATGATGCCAAAGATGAAAACAATCCCGCCCAGCCAGACTTCGAACAGGCTGAACGGGAGGGTGGGCAAGCTAGCCCTCATGAACAGGCAACAGATGGAGACTTGGAGGATGATAATTACATGCCCCTCTCTGAAGACGAGGTGAGCCTCGGTGACGAAGAATTCATCATGCCTGAGGATCCCGTAGAGCAGGAGCGCTTCAAGCGTCGACTTATAGCCACTGCAAAAATCCTGAAGAAAAAATAGCAGCAGCTTCAAGCTAATCAAGATCTGCTAACAGATAGATGGACTGAGGTCTTGGCAGCCAAGGAATACAGACTCGAGAGCCCAACCAAAAGTTACCTGAAGGCGCAGGTTGCTACCTCAATTCAAGGAGGAGGCACTAGAGCCTACACTACCAGCGCAAGACGAGGCCGGCCGGCCATCTCGTGGCCGGGACCAAGCGGCGTATCAGCCCGAACACCAGCCCGCACCCCGTCGCCAATCAAACAAAAACACCAAGACCCGGGGCTATACGCAGGACCTGTGAAACATATTGGAAAACAAAGCAGGACAGTCAAGATCGATCTACGGATCACGAGGGTGCGTCCCAATGCGAGACGACGACCGTCACGCCGGATATACCAAATACAAATCCGGCCGGGCTGAATACAACAGACCGGACTCATTTGAGCTACGTCGTGACATAGCCCGACACAGAGGCGCCGCACACCCCCTATGCTTCACTGACGAAGTAATGGATCATGAATTCCTAGAAGGGTTTAAACCTATGAATATTGAATCATACGATGATACAACAGACCCCGAGGTATGGATTGAAGATTTCCTCCTCCACATTCACATGGCCCACGGCGATGATCTACACGCCATCAAGTACCTCCCACTAAAACTCAAGGGACCGGCTCGGCATTGGCTGAACAGCTTCCCAGCAAACTCCATTGGCAGTTGGGAGAACCTGGAAGACGCATTCCTTGACAACTTCCAAGGCACTTACGTGCGACCGCTGGATGCTGATGACTTAAGTCACATAACCCAACAGCCTGGAGAGTCAGCCAGGAAATTCTGGACTCGGTTCCTAACCAAAAAGAACCAAATTGTCGACTGTCCGGATGCCGAAGCCCTAGCGGCCTTTAAGCATAATATCTGTGACGAGTGGCTGGCCCGACATCTCGGCCAGGAAAAGCCGAAGTCCATGGCATCCCTCACGACACTCATGACCCGCTTTTGTGTGGGCAAAGATAGTTGGTTGGCTCGTAGCAACAACACAGTAAGCAATCCTGGCACATCAGAGACCAGAGATAGCAATGGAAAACCTCGACGCAACAAACACAAGCGTCACAGAAATGGTTATAACACCGAAGACACGACAGTCAATGCCGGATTTCGTGCCTCTAAGTCTGGTCAGCGGAAAAAGGCATTCCAAAAGAACAATTTGGGCCCGTCCGGTCTGGACCGCATACTCGATCGTGCATGCCAAATTCACGGCACCCCAGGAACGGCAGCCAATCATACCAACCGAGAATGCTGGGTCTTCAAACAAGCCGGCAGGTCAGGCACCGAAAATAAAGAGAAAGGGTCTCAAAGCGATGACGACGACGAGGAGCCCCGATCACCAAACAAAGGAGGGCAGAAGAAATTTCCCCCTCGAATCAAAACGGTGAACATGATAAACGCCATCCACATTCCCAAACTGGAACGGACGCGTAAGCTTAGGGATGTCGACTTAACGGAGCCAGACGCCCCACAATATGTACTATGGCCGATCACTTTCGATCGTATGGATCGTCTGGCCAAGGC
The DNA here is from genome assembly GCF_002162155.2 of Triticum dicoccoides. Classification (NCBI taxonomy): domain Eukaryota; kingdom Viridiplantae; phylum Streptophyta; class Magnoliopsida; order Poales; family Poaceae; genus Triticum; species Triticum dicoccoides. The sequence goes on along the minus strand of NC_041381.1, from coordinate 505,356,773 downwards.
CAATCAGGGCAATTTAGCCGCACTCGTCCTTGACCCAATAATTGACGGATTCCACCTCACACGAGTCCTTATGGACGGAGGCAGCAGTCTAAACCTGCTGAAAGATCGTGGATGTCGCCTAGAGGGGGGGGTGAATAGGCGTTTTAAAATATTTACGGTTTAGGCTTGAACAAATGCGGAATAAACCTAACGGTTAATTTGTCAAGCACAAAACCTACAACAACTAGGCTCACCTATGTGCACCAACAACTTATGCTAAGCAAGATAAGCAACTATGTGATAGGAAGATATATGACAAGAACAATATGACTATCACAAAGTAACGTGCATAATTAAAGGGCTCGGGTAAGAGATAACCGAGGCATGCGGAGACGATGATGTATCCCGAAGTTCACACCCTTGCGGATGCTAATCTCCGTTTGGAGCAGTGTGGAGGCACAATGCTCCCCAAGAAGCCACTAGGGCCACCGTGATCTCCTCACGCCCTTGCACAATGCAAGATGCCGTGATTCCACTAAGGGACCCTTGAGGGCGGTCACCGAACCCGTACAAATGGCAACCCTTGGGGGCAGTCACCGAGCCCGTACACTTTGGCAACCCTTGGGGGCGGTCACTGGAACCCGTCAAATTGCTCGGGGCGATCTCCACAACCTAATTGGAGACCCCGACGCTTGCCCGGAGCTTTACACCACAATGATTGAGCTTCGAACACCACCAACCGTCTAGGGCGCCGAAGCACCCAAGAGGAACAAGCTCAAGGGCACCAAGCACCGAAGAGTAATAAGCTTCTCAACTTGTAACTTCCACATATCACCATGGAGAACTCAAACCGATGCACCAAATGCAATGGCAAGGGCACACGGAGTGCCCAAGTCCTTCTCTCTCAAATCCCACCGAAGCAACTAATGCTAGGGAGGAATGAGAGGAAGAACAAGAAGGAGAACACCAAGAACTCCAAGAACTAGATCCAAGGGGTTCCCCTCACATAGAGGAGAAAGTGATTGGTGGAAATGTGGATCTAGATCTCCTCTCTCTTATCCCTCAAAAACTAGCAAGAATCCATGGACGAATTGAGAGTTAGCAAGCTTGAAGAAGGTCAACAATGGGGGCAAAAACGAGCTAAAGAGATGGGGAACCATTGGGGAAGAAGACCCTCTTAAATAGGTCCCCACGAATCTGCCCATTATGTGCTGAAACCTGTAGGACCGGTACAACCGGTGCACGAACCGGTACAACCGGCCAAAGCAGAGGAAAAACCAACCTGGGAAAAGCTCTAAGCGGTACAACAGCCTGGGGAACCGGTAGTACCGGTTAGACCGGTTAAACCGGTCAACAACCGCCCAAGAACCGCTCCAAAACAGAAACTAGTCCGGTGGTAGAGCAGTACATGGTCGGTACAACCTCCGGACCAATTCTAGAGCGGTACAACTGCTCCAAACACCGGTTGTACCGGTCAACCGGTACAACCTCTTTACGGGGCGGTACAACCTCTCTATGTAAAACATGCAATATCAAAACAGCCACAACTTTCGCATACGAGCTCCGAATTCGATGAAACCAAGTTTGTTGAAAAGCTAGCAACAAGGGCTAACACAATCTTGATAGAAATATCAATAAGAAGAAAATGAGAAAAGTCCCATAATAAAATGGTGAGAACCCTTCCTTGGATAAGACCGGTAAAACCTCCAACACCGAAAACATCATAGAAGACGCATGCGAACTCCGTTTTCGATGAACTCAAGCTTGTCATCAAGATGACCATAAGCTCTAAGACTTACAAAGAGAACCAAACAAGAACCAAGAAACATGATGCAAGGATGCAATGGTTTGAGCTCTCTACTAACGATACGATCAAGCTACCAACTTGAGAGCCCCCCTTGATAGTACGGCAAACGATCATATAACCCGGTCTCCCTACTACCACCATGAGACCGGTAAAACAGAAAACCTATCCAGGGAAAACCTCTGCCTTGCACATGGTCCACTTGAGCTAGATGATGACGATCTTGACTCCCTCAAGATGGACCACCTTTCTTGATTGCGTTGGCTCGATGAAGACTAGATGATTGCTCCCCCATAGTCCATTATGGGTGAGCCACTCTTCGGCTCATCTTCACAAGTCCATTGACACCACAATGGATGGCAAGATTCAAGCACTTGATCTCTTCGTGATGCTCCACTTGAACTTGCACACGGCAATCTTGATGACGATCACCACTTGATGTCATCCTTTCCATGGGTTGTATGATATCTTCCTCTTGATGCAAGCCCATGGATATGTACCTAACCCCACATAGAACTCTCACATAGACCATGGGTTAGTACACAAAGTGAAATGGACAAAGCTTACCATACCATGGGATCACTTGATCCCTCTCGGTACATCTTCTATGCTTTGTGAGTTGATCAACTTGATTCACTATTGACTTAGTCTTGATCAGCCTTAAATCTTTGCAACTCTCTTCATTTGGATGATGTATTGAAGGTAAACATGAATGATCACACAACCTTCTTCTTCAAGACATGCTTGCAATAAGCTCAACACTCGCATGACCAATCTTTGGATAATTCCTTAATAGCACCTTGGTCAACTCATAAACTCCTTGAAACCAACACATGGACTTCAAGAAAATCCTATGGACAAATCCTTCAAATATAACTCAAGACAACCATTAGTCCATAGAGATTGTCATCAATTACCAAAACCAAACATGGGGGCACCGCATGTTCTTTCAATCTCCCCCATTTTGGTAATTGATGACAATCACTTTCAAGCGAGTTTATATAAGGAATTATGCTTCACTATGCAATGCAACAACCAATAGTGCATGCGTATGAGATGCAAATGCTAAGGAACAAAACCAAAGCAAGAGGAGATAACTCTCTAAACTTCTCCACGAAACTCTCTGAAACTTCTCCCCCATTGGCATCGATTGCCAAAATGGGCTAAAAGCTTAGAAGGCCAATATAAAATGTGTTTCTCCATAAATTGTGTATTTCTCAACAAGAGAGTGGAATGCAATACACATATCCAACTGCCAATACTTGGAGGAAGACAAACTATATTGATGCCCAAAGATTGCAACAAAAAGATATGCCACACAGACATAACAAAGAGAGACACAAGCAATCAGAAGATACCAATTGAAGCAAGCAATCAACGAAAATCAATTGAACCAACTAGACCAATGATCCTACATGCCACAAGAATAAAGATATTATGAAAAGCGCAGAGGAGTGTTCTAAAGAAACTAGAGAAGCTCCCCATGATTTGTGCACACAAAAGAATTTTTGTATTTGAATACAAAGTGCACAAAATAGGATCATAGCTCCTCCAAAATCAATAGAAACTTACAACAAGTGCAAGTGAGCATATAGGAAACAAAGCCTAGTACTTTCAACAAACACATGGTTGAGCAACAAGTAAAAGAGGCAACTTAAGAATGGGCTCAACCAAAATGATGTGTGTGAGTCATGGCGAAGCACTTGAGAAGACTAAAATTAGGATGAGCATTAAGCATCAACATAGTCTTGAAAGAATGAGGCACACGGTGCAAGGCCTGTCATTCCCACACACAACTAGCAAATGGGTTCACAAGCTTACTAATAAGCATATAAAGAACTTATGCTTGTGACAACCCGTGGTGAAGATAGAAGATGAAAGCCTCATCAAGACGAGGGATGCCAATTAAGATGGCAAAAGCCTCGTAACGATAAGCATGAGGAAAATAATCTTCACCACACAAGAGTGCATCAAGATGCAACGATAGAGGACACGCACTCAAGGCAAAAGCTTTCACGGAGCCACCAAAGAAATAACATAATAAAGACAAGGTGGACGTGAAAGAAAGGATATCAACTAGAGATGTAATTTCTCTCAAGTGTATAAGGTTCTATGTAGACGAAATCATGATGATATATATATCTACAAAGAAGAATGTACACCCAAAATAGTTACAACACGAAGGAACAAGATATCCACAAGGAAGTCATAAATATACCAATAAGATATTTGCTTGAAAGCATAGCACTTGGCTAGATATGGTCTTATTGTATATAAATGAAGTCCAAACACACATCCAACAAGGGCATCACAACTAGCAACAAGAGATCATCGTTGGGATGCTTTGAGAAAGGAAACAAGTATCACAAGATATGAAATGAAAATCATGCCAAGATGCAACCTACACAAGGTTGAATGCAAGAGGAGAAAGCATGAATAGATACTTGTTCCCGAGATATCATTGGAAGGATGTAGTAGATACCAATTGAAGGTAGATAGTAGTTCATTGATCATCCTAGCTTGACTCCAATATGCACATGGTGACAACACCTTCCTTGTGAGTGAGCCGAGCATCCAATGCATCTCCAAATGTTCCTAGAAGAACAACACAAACTAAACGGTACCCAAACTCATCGGGACCAAATAGTTAGAAACACCAATACATAGGACAAACTCCACATAAATATGTGCATATAGATATGAAAATGAATTTCATGCACATCTCATCCAAATTGAGACTAGGTGGAGTTTCCCCTATATATTGAGTCAAAGAAAGAAAGCATGCCAAATGAAATACATGAAGTAAACATGCATGCTCAAGACTTTCAAAACCCGAAACCAAAAGACAAAAAAAATGCCAAGTGAAAAGGATACCAAATGGAGAAATCATCACTTGGAAGATATCATTAAAGATACATCAAGGAATGAGATACCCATTGATACACACTAAACTAAAGATGTCAAACTCCCAAAGAGAGGATGGTTCCAAACATACCAAGCTCTCAACAAAGTTTCATCATGGCACAAAGTACCAAAAAGAAATGGCTTGCCTTCCACCAAAACACACTTGATAAGGATCACAAGAAGAGTGAAGAAAATAGAATAGCTCCCCCATGAGTTGTGCATTATATAGGATTTGTATTTGAATACAAAATGCACAAGGTGGGATCACTGCTTTCACTATATCTAGAAAACACTAGACAAGAACAAGAAATAAACAAGATCCACAAGTGGTATGGAAGACAACGGGAGTTAACACAAACCTTGGCAAGAGAAAAAGAAAAACAAAAGCCAAAGTAAAGATGATCAACAAATTCTACCACACATAAGTGACTACCAATTGTCAAAAGACAAGAAGTATTTGGAAATAATTCCCGGTGGTAGATAGCAAGGATGTCCAACATCATCTTCACAACAAACACAAGCAAATTGCAACTTGTAGAGCTAACATGCCACCTAGGAACAAGATAATCTACAATATCAATTCTAGGTGATAATATCTCAAATGTACACATTTTCTAGGCTTGTAATATGCACTTAGCATATTACTCCCCCATAATGTGATACCAATAAGAACTTAACAAGAGGCAATAAGAGGAACAAAAAAAGAGATAATTAATGTACTATCTAGAATTTGAATTTCTCATGAGAGATATACCACCTAGCGACTAGATAATATTGTAATATCAATACTAGATGGTATTCCTCATGTACACACATTTATAGGATTGTGAGGTGCACAAAGCACATCACTCCCCCGAAATGGGATGTTCCATTAATCTCTCACACGAGCCAACTAGGATACAAACAAGAAGCATAAAGGCTCAACACACGACGCACACGTACATGATGTGCAAACCAACACACACATACTTGATTGCTCAAGATAAGCAAGTTGGAAGCGCAACATATACAAACACATGCAAGGGGGCAAGTAACTTTCAAGGTAAACAATTTAAGTACAAGTTACCGCAAGGAGGCACATTGGATATAAGATAGAAACTTTATAATCCAATTGACTTGGCTTGAGACAAAGAGAATGATGAAGTCCCCTTAATTCTTCATAATGTAGCCAAGTCTCCAATGCCCTCCAACAACACCTATTGATCAAGTTTGAGCTTGTTGGTCCCCAACCAAGTTGGGTCCTAAGAGGTTAGTCACAATAGGTTTGGCTACCCAAATGGTTCTTTGCTTGACACCACTTTGAGTACAAACAAACTTGGCAAACACATTGCCAACCTTATCCTTACCAAGAGAATAGATATCATCAATAATAATTGGGTTGGATAAGTTACCACTAGTGCATGAAGAAGCGACGTGACCTTTCTCACGACATAAGTAGCAATGTCTACTCTTCACTTTCTTCTCACTTGATTTCTCAATTTGAGAAGCATTAACTTGAGTCTTCTTGGGAAGAGGCCTTTCTTCAACTTGATGTTGAGCATGAGATTGAACTTGTGCCCTATTCCCTTGTTGCTTGACACTAATGGCCTTCTTCTTCAATGGGCAAGATCTAACACGATGCCCTTCAACTTTGCACTTGAAGCAAACAATCTTGGCCGAATTCTTGACTTGTTCTTGGCCCTTCTTCTTGTTCAACTTGGACTTCTTCTTCTTATTGGAGTTGAATCCAAGTCCACCTTTGTCATTGGGGGATTTTTGCACACTCAAGATATTGTTGAGTGTGGCCTTCCCTTCATGACACTTTTCCAAGTCTTTCTTCAAATAAGTGACTTGGGCCTTGAGTTCTTTGATTTCCTCTACATGGTTAGTCTCAACACAAGTACTAGAGGAAGTATAAGCTTCATCATTAGAGCAACAAGGAAAGGAAAGCAATTCATCACAAGATGTACCAACATTGTGAGTAGATGAATTACAAGGACTAGCACATGGCAATATACTATTTTGACTAGAAGTAGTGCTAGTATCCACATGAGGCTCACTAGATGTTACCTTAGCAATCATGGCCTCATGAGCTATCTTTAGCACACTATGGGATACTAGAAGATCATCATGAGAGCTTGAGAGCTTTTCATGACTTTCTTCCAATTTCCCATAATTGCAAGATAGCACCTCAAGTTGAGCCCGTAGCTCAACATTCTCCTTCAAAATGGATGCTTCACAAGTAATAGAATTAGTAGCACAAGCATCATCATTAACAACAAGAGGAGAAGGCAACTTGGCAAGCTCTTTTAAATAAGAAGCTTCAAGTTGAGCATGAGACTCTGTGAGTTTGATGAGCTCACCCTTGATGACCCTTGAGCCATTTTCGAGGTGCTCAAAATACTCAAGGAGTCTAGCATGAGCAACTTCAAGCTTAGCATTTTTAGTTTCAAAAACATTGGCCACCTTAAGAGCTCTATCAGTAGATTCCTTCACTTTAGACAATTCTAGAGCAAAAGTCTCCTCAAGAGATTCCTTGGTGGTTTGTTCAAGTTCAAGAGCTTGAGAGAGGTCCGCAATCTCATTAGCGTAATCACGCCCATGACCTTCCATTTTATCAATGGTGGCCTCATGCTCCTCTAGATGAGATTCCAAATCCTCAATGTATTTCTTGCCATCAATGGCAATGGACATTACTTCCATGAAGTTGGAATGAGCAATTTTATTTTTATGAAGAGCTTTAAAAATCATTTCCCCCTTAGTTTTTAAGGAGGCAACATTATCATTCTCTTCATCATTATCCTCATCATCATTAGCATCAACTTCATCATCAAGAGACATATTGGGGTACAAAGTAGGAGATACCTTTGACGCCTTAGCCATAAGGCAAAAAGCAATAGATGATGATGTAGGATCCCTTGAGGCACCATTAAACACCACATCTTGTTCCATGGAGTGTTCGGTTTCCACTACATTGTTAGCACAACAATTTGAGGAAATAGATGCATTTTTATCATGGCAACAAGACATAGCAAGCATATCATCATGAGATTTAGTCAAGCAATTTCTACATGATATGCAAGGACTATCAACACAAGCATGTGAAACATTTGGAGTGCTCGAAGTGTTAAAGCCCAAAGAAGGAGCATTGCAATAATATAGTGGTGAAGGATCATCCACAATAAGCATACTATCATCATTGCAATGACCAACACTACTCACCATGTCATTACCTTGTGGCAAACCACATGTAGGTGAAGTAGAAGAAGTTGAGAAGACTATACAATCGGAGGTGGAGGGAGAACAATCATCCCCACAAATCTTGGACACACCATATTTATCTTGAAGCTTTGTCCATAACTCATGAGCATCCCGGAACGGCATGAGTTGAAATATAACTACATTGCTCAAAGCATCGAAAAGCGCATTAGAAGCTTGAGCATTGAGATAAGAGTTTTTCTCATCATCTAAAGATAATCTTTGGGGATCCTTTGGAGGAGAAAAACCCATATCTACAATTCGCTCTAAATTTGGGTCCATGACCCTAAAGAGGTTAAGCATGCGAATTACCCAAACATCAAAATTTGTGCCATCGAAACTAAGAGTGTCAGAGAAACCTAAACCTCTACTCGACATCTTTACTCTCTAGGCGGTTAAGCCCAACAAAGAGAGACAAGGCTTTGATACCAATTGAAAGATCATGGATGTCGCCTAGAGGGGGGGGGGTGAATAGGCGTTTTAAAATATTTACGAATTAGGCTTGAACAAATGCGAAATAAACCTAACAGTTAATTTGTCAAGCACAAAACCTACAACAACTAGGCTCACCTATGTGCACCAACAACTTATGCTAAGCAAGATAAGCAACTATGTGATAGGAAGATATATGACAAGAACAATATGACTATCACAAAGTAAAGTGCATAAGTAAAGGGCTCGGGTAAGAGATAACCGAGGCACGCGGAGACGATGATGTATCCCGAAGTTCACACCCTTGCGGATGCTAATCTCCGTTTGGAGCGGTGTGGAGGCACAATGCTCCCCAAGAAGCCACTAGGGCCACCGTAATCTCCTCACGCCCTTGCACAATGCAAGATGCCGTGATTCCACTAAGGGACCCTTGAGGGCGGTCACCGAACCCGTACAAATGGCAACCCTTGGGGGCGGTCACCGAACCCGTACACTTTGGCAACCCTTGGGGGCGGTCACCGGAACCCGTCAAATTGCTCGGGGCGATCTCCACAACCTAATTGGAGACCCCGACGCTTTCCCGGAGCTTTACACCACAATGATTGAGCTCCGAACACCACCAACCGTCTAGGGCGCCCAAGCACCCAAGAGGAACAAGCTCAAGGGCACCAAGCACCCAAGAGTAATAAGCTTCTCAACTTGTAACTTCCACGTATCACCGTGGAGAACTCAAACCGATGCACCAAATGCAATGGCAAGGGCACACGGAGTGCCCAAGTCCTTCTCTCTCAAATCCCACCGAAGCAACTAATGCTAGGGAGGAATGAGAGGAAGAACAAGAAGGAGAACACCAAGAACTCCAAGAACTAGATCCAAGGGGTTCCCCTCACATAGAGGAGAAAGTGATTGGTGGAAATGTGGATCTAGATCTCCTCTCTCTTTTCCCTCAAAAACTAGCAAGAATCCATGGACGAATTGAGAGTTAGCAAGCTCGAAGAAGGTCAACAATGGGGGCAAAAACGAGCTAAAGAGATGGGGAACCATTGGGGAAGAAGACCCCCTTAAAGAGGTCCCCACGAATCTGCCCGTTATGTGCAGAAACCTGTAGGACCGGTATAACTGGTGCACGAACCGGTACAACCGGCCAAAGCAGAGGAAAAACCAACATGGGAAAAGCTCTAAGCGGTACAACAGCCTGGGGAACTGGTAGTACCGGTTAGACCGGTTAAACCGGTCAACAACCGCCCAAGAACCGCTCCAAAACAGAAACTAGTCCGGTGGTAGAGCGGTACATGGCCGGTACAACCTCCGGACCAATTCTGGAGTGGTACAACCGCTCCAAACACCGGTTGTACCGGTCCTCTTTACGGGGCGGTACAACCTCTCTATGTAAAACAGGCAATATCAAAACAGCCACAACTTTCGCATACGAGCTCCGAATTTGATGAAACCAAGTTTGTTGGAAAGCTAGCAACAAGGGCTAACACAATCTTGATAGAAATATCAATAAGAAGCAAATGAGAAAAGGCCCATAATAAAATGGTGAGAACCCTTCCTTGGATAAGACCGGTAAAACCTCCAACACCGAAAACATCATAGAAGACGCATGCGAACTCCGTTTTCGATGAACTCAAACTTGTCATCAAGATGACCATAAGCTCTAAGACTCACAAAGAGAACCAAACAAGAACCAAGAAACATGATGCAAGGATGCAATGGTTTGAGCTCTCTACTAACGATACGATCAAGCTACCAACTTGAGAGCCCCCCTTGATAGTACGGCAAACGATCATATAACCCGGTCTCCCTACTACCACCATGAGACCGGTAAAACAGAAAACCTATCCAGGGAAAACATCTGCCTTGCACATGGTCCACTTGAGCTAGATGATGACGATCTTGACTCTCTCAAGATGGACCACCTTTCTTGATTGCGTTGGCTCGATGAAGACTAGATGATTGCTCCCCCATAGTCCATTATGGGTGAGCCACTCTTCGGCTCATCTTCACAAGTCCATTGACACCACAATGGATGGCAAGATTCAAGCACTTGATCTCTTCGTGATGCTCCACTTGAACTTGCACACGGCAATCTTGATGACGATCACCACTTGATGTCATCCTTTCCATGGGTTGTATGATATCTTCCTCTTGATGCAAGCCCATGGATACGTACCTAACCCCACATAGAACTCTCACATAGACCATGGGTTAGTACACAAAGTGCAATGGACAAAGCTTACCATACCATGGGATCACTTGATCCCTCTCGGTACATCTTCTACGCTTTGTGAGTTGATCAACTTGATTCACTATTGACTTAGTCTTGATCAACCTTAAATCTTTGCAACTCTCTTCATTTGGATGATGTATTGAAGGTAAACATGAATGATCACACAACCTTCTTCTTCAAGACATGCTTGCAATAAGCTCAACACTCGCATGACCAATCTTTGGATAATTCCTTAATAGCACCTTGGTCAACTCATAAACTCCTTGAAACCAACACATGGACTTCAAGAAAATCCTATGGACAAATCCTTCAAATATAACTCAAGACAACCATTAGTCCATAGAGATTGTCATCAATTACCAAAACCAAACATGGGGGCACCGCATGTTGTTTCACCTGCTGTATCAGCACACAGTGTGCAAGATGGGTATTGATCATTCGATGATCAAGCCCACTAAAACCACCTTTGGAGGTGTCATACCAGGTGTGGAGGCCCATTGTACAGGCTCCATCACTCTGGAGGTAGTCTTCGGATCACCGAACAACTACTGTACCAAAGAGTTAATCTTCAGCATCGTCCCTTTTCGCAGTAATTATCATGCACTGCTCGGACGAACCACGTTTGCTCGATTCAACGCGGTGCCACATTATGCCTATCGAAAACTCAAGATGCCCGGTCCGCATGGCGTAATAACAGTTAATGGCATGGCCAAACCTCCCCTCTGTGCCGAAGAGTATACCGCCGCTTTAACAGTAGAAGCAACGAGTGGCACCTTTCAATCGAACCTTGAGTCGACGACCAAGCTCCCGTCACCGATAAAGGAGTCCGAACTACTTCGCGGCATGATAGCCCAGCTCGTCCAGAGCTCAATTAAACACTCCGACAAAAGCTGGGAAAGGCCACATACCGCGGCTCGATCGCTCTGTGGCACACAAATATTTCTCGCATTTCCTTTGCAGGTTCACTTTTGCGCAGGACAGGACTGGCGACATGGAATCAGCTCGAACACGCAAGGGAATCCTTAGACATTCCCCTCAAAGACAATCCGGATACACTCCGGATCCACACACAGCTTCTTCCCGCCTGGTCTCAGCAGGTTCCGTCGTGATACTTCTTTTTATCACATCACCTGTACTCATACACATCGACGTATTACTCGAATACAATATGTAGATTTATATGACGCTTATCTGCTAACGTTTCTTATTGACACATTTTGTCATAATGGCATCCGTACATCGTGATATGCCTTAATACGCCAGGGGCTTCATTGTACCCATAATACGGCAATAAAGTCCGACCACCTTCACGGTCGTTCGGCACCCCGAACTTATAGCATTATATGCATAAGCTCCGAATCATGTCTTGGGTCAATAGTTGGGTTTACCCGGCTCCCATGTTTTGGTACCTTACGTTCCGCTATATCGGCTAAGGTAGCACAGGGAGAACTACTGCGATTGTGTCCCAGTTCTTCCGGACGAGCACCTCAGTAGAGAAAGCTAAAAACTGACTGTCATGATACAGCGAGAGCTGGTCAGCTGTTCGAGAGGTTGTAAAATCTTTAAGGATTTCTTCCGCATAATGCCATAACTAATGCAACATGTGATGGATCGGCTTTTCCTCCGATCAGGTGCTTATAGAGCCCCTCGTGCGGTCTTCCGAACACCAGGGGCTGCGCCTACCTTCCTTTTTGTCAAACTCCTATAGCTAAGTGAGAGTGATAAAGCCCTATAGTCCGATTGCCTGGTTCGTTGTGCTGAACACCTCCTTCAAGGACCCAGAAATGGGATAAAGAGCGCTCAGGTTTATCCCGAACACCCCCGTACTTCCTACGTGGAGGCAGAAGCCGACGACTGGCCAACTCTCAAGATTAATATATATGAAACGGCCGCACATGAGGAAAAACTTTCACATAATGGGCAATAAATAATAGAAATGACCTTGTTCAACATTACAAAGGACAGCATGACTGTATTCATGGAAATACAATGTCCTTGGTGCATTGCTCCGCAGCAAGGCGGGCTCCTTTCAGGACACTATCATAATATAATTCAGGCTTGCGGTGCTCCTTCCCCTCCGGCGGTCCCTCGGTCATCAGCTTTTCCGCATCCATCTTCCCCCAGTGCACTTTTGCACGGGCGAAGGCCATTCGTGCACCCTCCATACAGACTGACCTCTTAATGACTTCGAGCCGAGGGCAGGCACTAACAAGCCACTTCACGAGCCCGAAGTAACTGCTTGGAATTGGCTCGGCGGGCCATAGCCGGACAATCAAATCCTTCATGGCTAGTTCGGCCGCCTGGTGCAGTTCGATTAGCTGCTTCAGCCGATCGGCAAATGGCACCGGATAATTCGGCGCCAAATACTGCGACCAGAAGAGTATCTCCGAAGTCTTCTTTTCCTTGGCTCGGTAGAATTGGGCGGCATCAGATATGCTGCGTGGCAGCTCTGCAAACACCCCTGGAGAAATCAGAATTCAAATTATCAACCTGATTTTCTCCTTTCAAAAATATCGCGTTGTATAGAAAAAGCCTTTACCAGCCGCAATCTTCCTCGCCTCCTAAATTTCCTTCAGAGCACCTTGGGCTTCCTCCCGGGCATTACTTGCGGCTTGGCGAGCTTGGGCGAGTTCGGATTCTTTCCTTGATAAACTTTGCTCTAAGGTCTCGCATTTCTTCACGACATCCTGAAGCTCTCGCTCAACTTCAATAACCCTGGCCTCGTGCTTTGCATGAAGAGCCTGCTCCGCGGCTACCTTCTTCTCGGTTTCGGCCACAGCCTTCTTAAGAGCCTCAATTTCAGCCATTGCCCCTAGAGCACACAATAAAAATATTTTCATCAGACACACTTAATCATTTATGCTGAATGAACAAGGTTTCGCCATACCTTGGTTATCGTCCAACTGCTTCTTCACTCGGCCAAGTTCTCCTTCGGCCCGCTCCAGACTCTGCCTCAGTCCGGATACTTCCGCAGTATGAGAGGCGGAAATCGCTACAGACGCCTGCTTATAAAAGAAGAGATGCAGATGTAATCAAACGAGTCTCCTACAAACATAAATTTGATCCTCTGTCCGGTTCTTTCTTTCACTGAACAGTGTATCAGGGGCTACTATCCATACTATGACACTCTTCAAAACCTCATAAAACATACCTCAAAGCCTTTTATAAGGCTGATACAGGATTCATTCAGTCCACTCTCAGCGGACTGAGTCTTCTCAATCACCGCACCCATAAGGGCATGGTGTTCATCAACGATGGAAGCACTCTTTAGCGCCGTCAATAAGGTATCCGGCACCTCTGGTTGGACAGAGGTTGCCAGTGGAGCAGACACACCCCCTCCAGCCGAGGGAGGCCGCCTGCCTGATTTTGGAGCCGTAGAGGTCTCCAGGACGGCGTCCGACTAGGGGCCAAATTTGAGATCGCCCTCGCCGTCGACGCCCATGGGAGCCTTCTCTCCCATATGTTCGGCCCCCGAAGTTTGACCTCTTGGCGCCGCCTTTACGAGCTCCCCCCCCTCCTTGGCCTGGGTCCTTCTAGGATGAAACCTCAGTGTCATTCACATGTTTGGGGGAAGGAGCCTTCGGGGGCGTCCCGCTCTCCACAGCATCCGAGCCCAGTAAATCCTCCGAGGATTGTTCGGTGCGGGACCTCGCCGGACTGCAAAAAGTATGGCGCATATTAAAATATTATGCCATGATGAGTCTGGACGCATAAACATATTCGGATTCTATATACTTACGAGTTCACCAGGGGTTGGGCCCTGGGATCCCACTCCAGGCTGCTATCGGCAGCAGCGGTGGACTCCTCGGGAAGGGGAGTTTTTCCCTTCTTAGGCAACTCGGCCTCCAAATATGTGAAGGCCGTCCTTTTCTTTCCTCCCATCACGGGGGATGGGTCTTCCTCCTCTTCCTTGTCCTCTCCGGAGGAAGATTGGGCATCGGAGTCTTCGGATATTGTGTCCGAAGTACCACGGCGACGAAGGCCACCCCTGGTCTTTTTGGTCTTCTTCTCGGCCTTTTTCTTTGGCGCCTTGTAAGGCGCCGGGACCAGCATCTTCGTCAGAAGTGGGTCGGCCGGTTCTTCCGGCAAAGGAACCGGATAGTAGATCCGCTCCGCCTTCTTCGTCCAGCCCTAGGAGAACCATGGAAAACACATCAAGCATTTTCCTCAGGATATGCGAATGAAACATATGAATTGCCAACATACGATGACTTACCGAACTTGCAGGGCGGGACAATTGGTACCCGCGGTCCTCGGCGGAGTCCGGCCATGATTTGCCGGACTTAAAGAGCACCTTCCAAATATCCTTATGCGAGGAGCCGAAGAGCTCTTGCAGGATCTGGTGCTTGGCCGGGTCAAATTCCCATAAATTGCAAGCCATGTGTTGACAAGGAAGAATCCGGCAAACTAACATCACCTGGACTACATTGACAAGTTTGATATTCTTGTCTTCCATACCATTGACGCGGGTCTAGAGCACCGACCACTCGTCGGGCAAAGACCAGTCTAGGCCCTTCTTGGGCCTAGACGTAAGCCGCACGGGGGCTCCGGATCGGAATTCGAGAGCAGCGGCCCATTCCGTGTCGCGCGGCTCGGTGATGTAAAACCACTGCTGCTGCCACTCTTTAACATAATCATTGAAGGTACCTGTCGGCCATGTGACGTTGAGCATCTTGCTCATCATGGCGCCTCCGCACTCGGCGTGCTCGCCGCTCACTACCTCGGGCTTCACATTAAAGATCTTCAGCCATAAGCCGAAGTGTGGCAGGATGCGGAGGAAGGCCTCGCATACGACGATGAATGTCGAGATGTTGAGGAAGGAATTGCGGGATAGATCGTGAAAATCGATCCCATAATAATACATGATGCCGCGAACGAATGGGTGGAGGGGAAACCATAGCCCACGGACAAAATGAGGGAGGAATACGACCCTCTCGTGGGGTTCCGGAGTAGGGACGATCTGACCCGACGTGGGAAGACGGTGCCTGATTTTCTTGGCCAGATACCCGGCCTCCCGAAGCTTTTTGATATCCTTCTCCCGGACGGTAGAGGCCATCCACTTGCCTCCTGCTCCGGATCCGGACATTTTCGGAAGGCCTTTTGGGGGCAGAGAAGACGAACGCTTGGGCGCTGGAGCTCGAGCAGAGGGGAATGAATGAGCAGAGAAAGAAGAAGGCGTGGGAGAAAAGGGGGAGTCCTAATCTCCTTATAAAGGCCGCAGGGATCCTGCGCCTCCCCACTTGCCCGGTAAACTCGCTTATTCCCCAAGCACTACGTTGATGGCGCGGTTGGGTTACCCACGCCCGTATTGATGAGAATCCCGAGATAAGGGGACACGAACTCTGCTTCGACTAGACGTGCCAATAAAACCGCCTCGCGGTATGTGCGGTAGCGGGTTGAAAAATGATTCGAATAAAGACCGGGCCGCGGCGTCACACTATGAAAGAATGTCAGCAGATTAGATTTGTGAAATATTATACTCTCTACGGTGGTATGTGGAATTTGTTTTGCAGAGATGGACATGATCCTTGTGTTTGAAATTTTCTATGGAGTATTCGGAGAAGGAACCCGCCTTGCAATGTCGAAGACAATCTGCGCGCCGGATTCATCGTCATTGAAGCCTGGTTCAGGGGCTACTGAGGGAGTCCTGGATTAGGGGGTCCTCGGATAGCCGGACTATATACTTTACCCGGACTGTTGGACTATGAAGATACAAGATTAAAGACTTTGTCCCGTGTCCGGGTGGGACTCTCCTTTGCGTGGAAGGCAAGCTTGGCAATCCGGTGTCACACCCTAGCTAGTCATGCATTAGAGTGTTGCATCATGTTTATTCTTTCATCAGAAACTTGAAATGGGGATGACAGAACCCCCAGTCCCCTCTGAAACCAACTAGGGTTACTAAAATAATTTTTCAATGAACCTGAAATGCCCTTCTAAAATGCCCATCATTTTTGTCTTGGTTCAGAACCTCTGCCAAAAATGGTGCACATTTTCCAAGGCCATCCTAGGGTTTTTGAATTAAATCATAAATATTTGAATTTGGGCATTTAAAATAATATAAAATATTTAAATGCTCAAATATCTCCAAACTAAAATGTTTCATGTTGGAAATAATCCAACTATGGGCCAGGAATAGTTTGGTGATTTTTGAACTTGCCTAGGTATTTTATTAAATTCAACAAAGTTGCAGATATATTAAATAAAAACAGAAACAGAAAAAAAAGGGAAAAACTTCCCTGTGCGGCCCAGCCAGCTGGCCGGCCCAGCAAGCCAGCCCAGCCCACCACCGCCGTCGTCCTCCTGGCGCCAGTCGGCCAGGCGTGTGGCCGGCGCGCGCGCACGGCCGGAGCGCCACGCCACCAGCCCGTCTGCCTGCCTCCCCCGCCAGCGCGACGCCGCGGCGCTTCTTCTCGGTGCCGCCCCGATCCCCTGGCCTTATCCCTCTCTCTCTCCCGTGCTGCTCTCTCCCTCTCTCTCTCACGGCCGAACACCACCGTCGCCGCCGTTCGCCATAGCCGCCGTCTCCGACCACCCCTCGCTCCCCCGACTAGCTCAGGAGCTCCGCCTCGACTCCCTCTTCCTCCCCACCGCTCCACAGCTCCCCGGAAGCCCTGCATCGCCGCCACGTCGCCGTTCCCCTCTTCGGGCTCCGATCATCGTCGCCGTCGAATTCGTCGTCTCCAGCGCGTCCCCGAGCCTGCTAACCACCTCTGCAGCCCCGCGGTGAGCCCCCGGATCGTTTCCCCCTTCTCCCCTGGTCTCTCCCGACCTCTAGGCCCTAGCCCCACTTTGGCCGAGAGCTCCACGCCGCCGGCGATGTCGCCGTCGTGGCCACGGTCGCCGTAGCGCCCAACTGAGCACACCATCGTGCTCCACACCTCACTAGGAGCACGTAGCACGCACCAACACCTCCCCTAACGCCCTGCAACGCCGATTCCGACCGCACCCGAACTCCGGCCGCCGCAGCCGAGCTCGCCGCCGTCAACTCCGGCCACCCCGAGCCCAACCACCACCACCAATAGTCGCGGCTCAACCTCAGCAACACGTAGATGCCTTCCGCCGTCCATTTGGTTGCCGGAATGGCAAAAAGCACTTTCGCCGCCGTCTCGGGCCTCGCCGGCGTCATGTCGCCGGTGGGGTTTGACTTGTCCGACCTGGGGTTTGATCCCCGAGGGTCACTGACGCGTGGGCCCTGTCGGTCAGATGGTTAGATTAGCGCTAACCACTGTTAGTTAACCCCTGACACTGATCAGTGGGCCCCAGCGCCACTAATTAGTAATTAGAATTAATTTAACCCTGTCTAACCCCCCTGTCACTGACGTGTGGGCCCCACACGTCAGGTTTGACTCCAGCCAGCCGCAGTTGACCACTGACGTCATGCTGACGTCATGCTGGCGCAATAACTATAATTTCTGGATTTAATTTAAATCAGGAAATTCCAGAATATTATTTAAACTTCAAAAATTCATAACTTTTATTCTGTAATTCCAAATTGGACAAATTATATATGAAAAATGATCAGAAAAATCCAATCTATCCATCTGTACTATTTTCATGCATGATCAAACAAGTTAAATTGATGTTTTAAGCAGAACAAGGAAAAGCACTTTAAAAGGCCATATTTGAATTTGAAATTTGAATCCTTGATTCAAATTTGTTCAAACCCTTCTGGTTTTAGTTGCATTAGCCCAATACACTCATTTTGCCATGTCTCATGCATGCATCATATTGTTGCACATTGTTTGGTGATGTTTGTGTATCGGTGCTCTCTGCGGCAGGTTCTGTCTCCGAGGAATACCGTGATTACCCTAACGAAGAACCGTATCAGTGCATCGAACCATCAGGCAAGCAACCAACCATTTGATCATATCGATACAATCCCATGTTCTCGCTCCTGCTCTCTTTTACTGCATTAAGACAACGCGATTCAAACTGCTGTGTGCTACGGTAGTTGAACCCATTTCCTCTGCATGACCTGTCATTGCCACAGTAACTAGATGAAACTCACTAGCATGTGTAGGAGTTGATTGAGCCATATGTATGTGTTGTTCCTACCTTGCTATGCCTGCTATGCTTAGAGTCGTGTCAGGTCTGGTTCATCTGGGTGATGGGCTAGAGTGAAATGAGTATGTCGGTAATGAGAGTGGTGTGGTGAACACGATTTGGTAAAGGTATCGATGAGAGGCCATGTAGGAGTACATGGTGGGTTGTTTCATTGAAGCCGACCTCAAGCACTGAGATCTGTATGTGTGATTTAAGATACAGCTACTACCATGCATTGGGCCCTGAAATATGACCCCGCTCGACTTCTTATTCACCCTAGCTCTCTGTCCAGGAGTTGCAAGTAGTTTCTGGTGTTTGTAGCCTACTGGAGGCCGTGGACAGCGCTGACCGTAGGGGTGGGCTGTGATGCGGTAGGTACGTGGCCGGGTGTACCGAATACCCGTTAGGTATCTCGGGAACCCTGTTCACATCGTTCGGGGCCGTATGGGAAACCTCGGCCGGACTCCCTGCGGATGGAACCTGAATAGGCGATAAACCTGGACTAGAGGCTTAAGTGTTTAGGTAGGTCGTGGTCTACACCCACGTCGGCTTTCGCTTGAAGTCTGCCGAGCACATGTCGTGTGCAGACGCTAAGTGGTGGAAACATGTATGAAGAAGTACACCCCTGCAGGGTTATCATAATCTATTTGAATAGCCGCGTCCGCGGTAAAGGACTACTTGGTTGCATATACAGTTCATAGACAAGTAAATGGAAACTGTTAAAAGCCTCAAGATAAGTGTGAGTGCCGAGGATGGCTCTTCCGTAGGAAGACGGAGGTGGATCCTCGGTAGTGTATTGAATTGGTGAGTAGTGGACTCGTGTGCGCAAAACCATTTCAAGTTGGAGTATCGTAGGATAGCCTAGCCAAGAGTCAAAGCTGGCTTGCTGCAATAACTCCACCAACCCTTCTTGATACTATGCATGTATGTAGGATCTGATGTAAGTCTTGCTGAGTACCTTTGTACTCATGTTGCTATAATCTACATTTTTACAGAAGACGCTGCAACCCCTTCTGATGGGTTCTATGTAGACGTTGACATCAACGAGTAGGCTAAAGACCCAGGTGGTGACCCTGAGCTTGTGAAGGACCTTGTAGTATAGCTAGGCTTCCCAAGCCTCTTTTATTTTACTAGTTGTCTGTACTCAGACAAGCTACTCCCACTGCTGGTTTGTATGACTGTATGACTTGTATGTGGGGTCGTGAGACCCGTACCTTTGTGTATGTTATGTATGGCTCACTGAGCCTTAAATAAAGTACTTGTGTCATAGAGTCATGTTGTGATGCTTCGTTGTATTTGCACATATCGAGCATATTGTGTGTATGATTGAAATGCTTGGTATGTGTGGGATCTGACTATCTAGTTGTTTATCTTTAGTAGCCTCTCTTACCGGGAAATGTCTCCTAGTGTTGCCGCTGAGCCATGGTAGCTTGCTACTGCTCTGGAACACTTAGGCTGGCCGGCATGTGTCCTTCTTCGTTCCTGTGTCTGTCCCTTCGGGGAAATGTCACGCTTTGAGTACCGGAGTCCTGTTAGCCCGCTACAGCCCGGTTTACCGGAGTCCTGCTAGCCCAGTGCTACAGCCCGGACCCACTTGCTGATGACCGGCACGTTCGAAGCTGGGTCATGGATGCCTGTCCCTGTAAGTCTGTGCCACTTTGGGTTTACGACTAGTCATGTCAGCCCGGGCTCTTTATCATATGGATGCTAGCGACACTATCATATACGTGAGCCAAAAGGCGCAAACGGTCCCGGGAAAAGGTAAGACGACACCCGTGGGGATACCGTGCGTGAGGCCGCAAAGTGATATGAGGTGTTACCAGCTAGATCGATGTGACATCGAGTCGGGGTCCTGACAGCGTTGGCATCAGAGCCGGACTGCCTGTAGGTTCTCCAAGCCAACTGGTCGATGTTGAGTCTAGAAATTCTTTAGTTATATGTAGGGGAGTTGTTTGTGGGATGGAACGTAAGGCTTTTTTTTACTCCTTATACCTTATGACATTCTGATCTGAGTCAGTCCATTCTTCTACCGGGGTTAAGGAATTAGGATCTATTCTCTCTATCAGGATCACGTGTTACTAATCAGTAGTACCTTATAAGTTTGATGGTTACCAGCCTAGTTCAGTTCTACTACCACATTATGTTGCCAGAATGGTTTCAGAACTTTGATATGGTGATGTTGAGTGTGTACGAAATCCTTTGTCAAATGTCTCAAATCCTTTTTGAGCATTTACAGCTGTTATGCTGCCGAAATTTTGCTAGAAATTCTAATGCCTTTGCATTATGATTGTGCTTTCAGATGGCCACTCGCGACCTCAATCAAGTGGTTCGCCTGACTCGATGCCTAGATGTACCCGGCCATACTGCTAAGTTGGTCAGGGTAATGACTGAGGCTGGATATCGCTGGTATCCCGAGTACACGGTCGAAGAGCAATTCCGAGATTTTAATCAAAGCCAGTATCTCTGCACTGTCAGGATATTTCCATCTTATCCTGGATCCACCGAGCCTCTTCACTGCTCCTATGGACTCGGGGTTACTATTGAGATGGCTGTGCAGGACGCCGCCTACTCTATGATGACCATTATGCGAGTCAGATCTGGGTTATTTCGGGACTCTGATTTCCGGTATATGCCAGGATCACTTCCGGGAGCACAAGGGTATCTCCAGGCTATCTATGCTGACCCCACTCAGGAGGATTCACGGACTCGCACCACTGCTGAGATGCTCGAGGATAAGGACCGTGAAAATCGGGCCTTAAGGCTAGAGCTCTTCAACACCCGTGCCGACCACTGGGCCACTTTGACTCGGTTCGCACCGGCGGTGCAAGCTGGATATTCAGATATGCGCGATCTCTATCCTGTGAGATCTGCTCTGCCAGACGTGATGGTTTGGCGTGATGTAGGAGGCATCACCCCACCTCGCGGTCCCCGCAGGCCACCGTTTGTTGGTCCAAGGCCTCATCCTAGCCCCTATGGTCCACAAGCTCCGCGAGACCGTCTGTTTCCAGATGATCATGTTGAGCTTCCAGGCTATGGAGGTGACTTCTACGAGGACTACTACGGATCGGTCTGAGTTAGTGGTAGTATCACTAGTTCGCACTAGCTGTGTCGTCTATCGTCCCGCGTGACTCGTGGGATATGACCTAGTTTGTACTCCTTCCGGAGGTGTAGAAAAATAATGTATAGGAGCTTGGAATGCCTCCAATGAGATGTAATCCTCTTTTCACCGTAATAGTACCTTGTTTGGTCTTGTACTAAACTCTGTATGGTGTGTATGACGATGGAATAAAAGAAGCAGTTCTGTTTTTACCATGTCATACGGATGATCATCTTGCATTTCAAGTTATTCCTTGCATTTTTATCCTATGTCGGAATTTTATCATCCTGACTAAATCATTGTCTTGTTTACCTAGGATGGTCAACACGCGCGCTAACCCTGCTTCTCAAGAGCAGGCCGAAGGCAGTGAAGCCAGGGATGCAAATCTGCCTCATCCTCCTTCACTAGCCGAGGTTATGATGGAAGCTGAGAGAAACAAGCGGGAGACAAACCGTTTGTTGGAGCGTATTGAACAGAATACAGCACACCATCAGAGGGCTAACGTGGTGTCACTCAGTGATTTTATCAAATTGCATCCACCCACGTTCCACCACTCCGTCGAGCCTCTCGACGCTGATGACTGGCTTCGCAGTATCTCTCACAAACTACGTTCCGCGCTGGTAGCGGAGGCTGACAAGGTCACCTTTGCTGCATATCATCTTGAAGGCCCCGCCAGTCTATGGTGGGAGAATTATGGAGCTATGCGCCCAGCGGGCCATGTCACTACTTGGGCTGAATTCAGCGAGGCTTTCCGTGAACATCACATTCCGGAGGGTCTCATGGACCGTAAACGTGAAGAATTTTGCAGTTTCACCCAAGGCCGACTTTCTGTGGATGCTTACAGCAGGGAGTTTGGTAATCTCGCACGATATGCAACCGAGGAAGTGTCTACCGATGCAAAGAAGCAAGCAAGGTTCCGTAAGGGCCTTAGTCCTGAGCTTCGCCGTGACCTCCGTCTGCATGAGTGCACAACTTTTCAGAAACTTGTCAACAAAGCCATCAGTGCCGAAACTGGTCAGACTGACTATGACGCAACACGCAAGCATGGCCGTGACATGGGTTCCTCATCCGGTGCTGGTCCTCAGAAGCGCCGCGTGTGGGTACCCAACACCGCCCTGTCACCCAGGTTTACACCGAGGCCATCCTTCCAGGCGCCTCGCCCCGTTCAACAGTCTGCTCCAGCCAAGCCCTATGGGGGTCCAACTAACAATGCTCCTCCATGTACCAGTTCCGTGACTTGTTTCAAGTGTGGGGAATCTGGTCACTATATGCGTGAGTGTCCCCAGACCAACCCCAACCAGTCTGCTAAAGCTGTTGGCCGTGGCAAGCCGACAGGAAAAATATTCCACGCCAAGCCGGTCACCGCTTCACGTGGCCATGTCAACTATATCTCTGCCGAAGAAGCTCAAGAGGATCCCAACGTCGTTCTCGGTACGCTTCTTGTTAACTGCCACCCGGCATCTGTTCTTTTCGATACAGGAGCCTCTCATTCTTTTATATCCGAAAGTTATGCTCGTTTGCATAACGTTGCATTCTGTGACATGCCATCCACTATGGAAATTTCTACCCCTGGTTCTAGATGGCAGACCTCTAGGGTAAGCTATGGAAATGAAATCCAAGTCGACAGACTTGTTTTCCTCGCGTCTTTGATAGCCCTTAAATCTTCAGATATTAATATCATTCTGGGTATGGACTGGATGTCGGCTCATCATGCCCAAATCGATTGCTTCTCTAGGACTGTTCAACTCACCCATCCTTCGGGAAAGATAGTTAATGTCTTGACCCGAATAGCCAAGCGACAATTATATTCTCTTAACGCCAGCCCTTTGCCAGACCTTGAGGACGTTCCGGTAGTCCGTGACTTTCCGGATGTCTTTCCAGAGGAATTGCCAGGTGTTCCACCTGACAGGGATGTTGAGTTTGTAATAGACCTCATTCCAGGAACCGTTCCGATTGCTAGAAGACCTTATAAGATGGCACCCCTAGAACTAGCCGAGCTTAAGAAACAACTCGATGAGTCCTTGAAAAAGGGTTTCATCCGACCTAGCTCATCTCCGTGGGCTTGCCCCGTCCTATTCGTCAAGAAGAAGGATGGTACGGACCGGATGGTTGTAGATTACCGACCTGTCAACTTGGTCACAATCAAGAACAAATACCCGCTTCCCAGGATCAACGACCTGTATGATCAGCTCGCTGGATCCTCAGTCTTCTCCAAGATGGATTTGAGGTTGGGCTACCATCAAATCAAAATCAGAAACGGGGACATTCCTAAAATGGCCTTTGTTACTCGTTATGGCCAATACGAGTACACCGTCATGTCCTTCGGATTAACCAACGCTCCAGCCACCTTTTCTCGGTTAATGAACTCAATCTTCATGGAGTATTTGGATAAATTCGTCGTGGTTTACCTCGATGATATACTCATCTACTCCAAGAACGAGGAAGAACATGCCGAACATCTAAGGCTAGTGTTGCGGAAACTTCGAGAACATCGCCTTTATGCCAAATTTTCTAAATGTGAATTCTGGTTGTCAGAAGTGACCTATCTGGGTCATGTAATATCTGGTAAAGGTATTGCTGTTAACCCCGAGCGAGTTCAAGCCGTCCTTAACTGGACTCCACCCGAATCGGTCAAGCAAGTTCGGAGTTTTCTAGGCTTAGCGAGCTATTGCCGTCGCTTTGTCGAAAACTTCTCCAAAGTTGCTAAACCTTTAACTGAACTCCTCAAGAAAGATAAAAAGTTCGAATGCACTCCACAATGTGAGCACAGCTTTCAGGAACTGAAAAGACGCCTGACTTCTGCTCCCGTACTGGTACCGCCAGACTTCTCTAAGGACTTTGTTATCTACTGCGACGCCTCGCGACAAGGACTAGGTTGCATTCTCATGCAAGATCGACACGTAATTGCCTACGCTTCACGGCAATTGCACCCACATGAGGAGAATTATCCCACTCATGATCTAGAGCTTGCAGCCGTAGTCTATGCACTTAAAACCTGGCGACATTACCTCCTCGGTAACCGTTGCGAAATATTCACTGATCACCAAAGTCTGAAGTACATCTTCACCCAATCGGATCTGAACCTCAGGCAAAGACGTTGGGTCGAGTTGATCACAGATTTCGACTTAGGAATAACCTACACCCCAGGGAAAGCCAACGTCATGGCTGATGCGCTAAGTCGTAAATCCTATTGTAACAATCTGATGTTACAACAAAGTCAACCGCTTCTCCATGAGGAATTTCGGAAGCTTAACCTTCACATTGTTCCTCAAGGATTTCTCTCCACCTTGGTGGCAAAACCTACTCTTACGGATCAAATCATTGCTGCCCAGAAGCGAGATAAGGGAATAGCTAAGATCAAGGAGAACATTGCTAGCGGAGGTGCTAGTTGTTTCTCCACAAATGATCATGGTGTTGTGTACTTTGAGAACCGTCTAGTGGTTCCCAAGAACCAGCATCTACGGCAGTTGATCCTTAAGGAGGCTCATGAATCTCCTCTCACTATTCATCCCGGTGGTACTAAGATGTATCAGGACCTACGCCAGAGGTTCTAGTGGACTAGGATGAAGAGAGAAATTGCTCAGTATATTGCTAATTGTGACGTCTGTCGTCGTGTAAAAGCAGAGCATCAACGGCCTGCTGGCACCCTTCAACCCTTAGCTATTCCTGAATGGAAATGGGATAAAATTGGTATGGATTTCATTACCGGTTTTCCCAGGACCAAGAGAGGGAATAATGCTATTTTCGTCGTGGTCGATCGTCTTTCCAAAGTAGCCCATTTCCTACCTGTTCGAGAGAGTATAACCGCTAGTCAGCTGGCAGACTTATACATCTCCCGAATAGTGTCCCTTCATGGTGTCCCTTTGGAAATTAACTCGGATCGAGGAAGTCTTTTCACCTCTCGATTTTGGGAAAGTTTCCAAAATGCTATGGGAACCCGTCTCTCCTTTAGCACCGCTTTCCACCCTCAGTCAAGTGGTCAAGTGGAACGCGTCAACCAGATTCTAGAAGACATGCTTC
>NC_041381.1:505287391-505329315 GCF_002162155.2 Triticum dicoccoides | reverse complement strand
TGGCGCCAGTCGGCCAGGCGTGTGGCCGGCGCGCGCGCACGGCCGGAGCGCCACGCCACCAGCCCGTCTGCCTGCCTCCCCCGCCAGCGCGACGCCGCGGCGCTTCTTCTCGGTGCCGCCCCGATCCCCTGGCCTTATCCCTCTCTCTCTCCCGTGCTGCTCTCTCCCTCTCTCTCACGGCCGAACACCACCGTCGCCGCCGTTCGCCATAGCCGCCGTCTCCGACCACCCCTCGCTCCCCCGACTAGCTCAGGAGCTCCGCCTCGACTCCCTCTTCTTCCCCACCGCTCCGCAGCTCCCCGGAAGCCCTGCATCGCCGCCACGTTGCCGTTCCCCTCTTCGGGCTCCGATCATCATCGCCGTCGAATTCGTCGTCTCCAGCGCGTCCCCGAGCCCGCTAACCACCTCTGCAGCCCCGCGGTGAGCCCCCGGATCGTTTCCCCCTTCTCCCCTGGTCTCTCCCGACCTCTAGGCCCTAGCCCCACTTTGGCCGAGAGCTCCACGCCGCCGGCGATGTCGCCGTCGTGGCCACGGTCGCCGTAGCGCCCAACTGAGCACACCATCGTGCTCCACACCTCACTAGGAGCACGTAGCACGCACCAACACCTCCCCTAACGCCCTGCAACGCCGATTCCGACCGCACCCGAACTCCGGCCGCCGCAGCCGAGCTCGCCGCCGTCAACTCCGGCCACCCCGAGCCCAACCACCACCACCAATAGTCGCGGCTCAACCTCAGCAACACGTAGATGCCTTCCGCCGTCCATTTGGTTGCCGGAATGGCAAAAAGCACTTTCGCCGCCGTCTCGGGCCTCGCCGGCGTCATGTCGCCGGTGGGGTTTGACTTGTCCGACCTGGGGTTTGACCCCCGAGGGTCACTGACGCGTGGGCCCTGTCGGTCAGATGGTTAGATTAGCGCTAACCACTGTTAGTTAACCCCTGACACTGATCAGTGGGCCCCAGCGCCACTAATTAGTAATTAGAATTAATTTAACCCTGTCTAACCCCCTTGTCACTGACGTGTGGGCCCCACACGTCAGGTTTGACTCCAGCCAGCCGCAGTTGACCACTGACGTCATGCTGACGTCATGCTGGCGCAATAACTATAATTTCTGGATTTAATTTAAATCAGGAAATTCCAGAATATTATTTAAACTTCAAAAATTCATAACTTTTATTCTGTAATTCCAAATTGGACAAATTATATATGTAAAATGATCAGAAAAATCCAATCTATCCATCTGTACTATTTTCATGCATGATCAAACAAGTTAAATTGATGTTTTAAGCAGAACAAGGAAAAGCACTTTAAAAGGCCATATTTGAATTTGAAATTTGAATCCTTGATTCAAATTTGTTCAAACCCTTCTGGTTTTAGTTGCATTAGCCCAATACACTCATTTTGCCATGTCTCATGCATGCATCATATTGTTGCATACTGTTTGGTAATGTTTGTGTATCGGTGCTCTCTGCGGCAGGTTCTGTCTCCGAGGAATACCGTGATTACCCTAACGAAGAACCGTATCAGTGCATCGAACCATCAGGCAAGCAACCAACCATTTGATCATATCGATACAATCCCATGTTCTCGCTCCTGCTCTCTTTTACTGCATTAAGACAACGCGATTCAAACCGTTGTGTGCTACGGTAGTTGAACCCATTTCCTCTGCATGACCTGTCATTGCCACAGTAACTAGATGAAACTCACTAGCATGTGTAGGAGTTGATTGAGCCATATGTATGTGTTGTTCCTACCTTGCTATGCCTGCTATGCTTAGAGTCGTGTCAGGTCTGGTTCATCTGGGTGATGGGCTAGAGTG
The DNA here is from genome assembly GCF_002162155.2 of Triticum dicoccoides. Taxonomy (NCBI): domain Eukaryota; kingdom Viridiplantae; phylum Streptophyta; class Magnoliopsida; order Poales; family Poaceae; genus Triticum; species Triticum dicoccoides. The sequence continues at coordinate 505,327,498 of NC_041381.1, read as the reverse complement.
AAATGAGTATGTCGGTAATGAGAGTGGTGTGGTGAACACGATTTGGTAAAGGTATCGATGAGAGGCCATGTAGGAGTACATGGTGGGTTGTTTCATTGAAGCCGACCTCAAGCACTGAGATCTGTATGTGTGATTTAAGATACAGCTACTACCATGCATTGGGCCCTGAAATATGACCCCGCTCGACTTCTTATTCACCCTAGCTCTCTGTCCAGGAGTTGCAAGTAGTTTCTGGTGTTTGTAGCCTACTGGAGGCCGTGGACAGCGCTGACCGTAGGGGTGGGCTGTGATGCGGTAGGTACGTGGCCGGGTGTACCGAATACCCGTTAGGTATCTCGGGAACCCTGTTCACATCGTTCGGGGCCGTATGGGAAACCTCGGCCGGACTCCCTGCGAATGGAACCTGAATAGGCGATAAACCTGGACTAGAGGCTTAAGTGTTTAGGTAGGTCGTGGTCTACACCCACGTCGGCTTTCGCTTGAAGTCTGCCGAGCACATGTCGTGTGCAGACGCTAAGTGGTGGAAACATGTATGAAGAAGTACACCCCTGCAGGGTTATCATAATCTATTCGAATAGCCGCGTCCGCGGTAAAGGACTACTTGGTTGCCTATACAGTTCATAGACAAGTAAATGGAAACTGTTAAAAGCCTCAAGATAAGTGTGAGTGCCGAGGATGGCTCTTCCGTAGGAAGACGGAGGTGGATCCTCGGTAGTGTATTGAATTGGTGAGTAGTGGACTCGTGTGCGCAAAACCATTTCAAGTTGGAGTATCGTAGGATAGCCTAGCCAAGAGTCAAAGCTGGCTTGCTGCAATAACTCCACCAGCCCTTCTTGATACTATGCATGTATGTAGGATCTGATGTAAGTCTTGCTGAGTACCTTTGTACTCATGTTGCTATAATCTACATTTTTACAGAAGACGCTGCAACCCCTTCTGATGGGTTCTATGTAGACGTTGACATTAACGAGTAGGCTAAAGACCCAGGTGGTGACCCTGAGCTTGTGAAGGACCTTGTAGTATAGCTAGGCTTCCCAAGCCTCTTTTATTTTACTAGTTGTCTGTACTCAGACAAGCTACTTCCGCTGCTGGTTTGTATGACTGTATGACTTGTATGTGGGGTCGTGAGACCCGTACCTTTGTGTATGTTATGTATGGCTCACTGAGCCTTAAATAAAGTACTTGTGTCATAGAGTCATGTTGTGATGCTTCGTTGTATTTGCACATATCGAGCATATTGTGTGTATGATTGAAATGCTTGGTATGTGTGGGATCTGACTATCTAGTTGTTTATCTTTAGTAGCCTCTCTTACCGGGAAATGTCTCCTAGTGTTGCCGCTGAGCCATGGTAGCTTGCTACTGCTCTGGAACACTTAGGCTGGCTGGCATGTGTCCTTCTTCGTTCCTGTGTCTGTCCCTTCGGGGAAATGTCACGCTTTGAGTACCGGAGTCCTGTTAGCCCGCTACAGCCCGGTTTACCGGAGTCCTGCTAGCCCAGTGCTACAGCCCGGACCCACTTGCTGATGACCGACACGTTCGAAGCTGGGTCATGGATGCCTGTCCCTGTAAGTCTGTGCCACTTTGGGTTTACGACTAGTCATGTCAGCCCGGGCTCTTTATCATATGGATGCTAGCGACACTATCATATACGTGAGCCAAAAGGCGCAAACGGTCCCGGGAAAAGGTAAGACGACACCCGTGGGGATACCGTGCGTGAGGCCGCAAAGTGATATGAGGTGTTACCAGCTAGATCGATGTGACATCGAGTCGGGGTCCTGACATCCGGATATGTAGATCTCCTTCTCTGTAACCGACTCTGTGTAACCCTAGCCCCCTCCGATGTCTATATAAACCGGAGGGTTTAGTCTGTAGGACAACAACAATCATAATCATAGGCTAGCTTCTAGGGTTTAGCCTCAATGATCTCGTGGTAGATCAACTCTTGTAATACTCATATCATCAAGATCAATCAAGCAGGAAGTAGGGTATTACCTCCATCGAGAGGGCCCGAATCTGGGTAAACATCGTGTCCCCCGCCTCCTGTTACCATTAGCCTTAGACGTACAGTTCGGGACCCCCTACCCGAGATTCGCCCACCGACACCCCCCCTGTATCATGGAGACTGCGTTCTTAAGGGATTTGGTGACATTGATCATGACCCATGGTGAACCTTGTTTAGTCACACTTAGGAACCCATGCGCCTAATGGTCCGGCCCACTACTCACTCCCTTTAGGCGAGCCAAGCTACTATCTCGCATGCTACGAGGCATAGCCGCGCGAATCCTAGTTGACTCGTACGCTCACACGCAAGGAGCAATGGGTCAGACTAATTCGGAGCTTCCCTGTGCGTCCTTTTGTTTTTGCTCAATGTTTTTCTTTTGTGGTTTTCATGTTTCGGTTCTTTTCTTTATGGTTTTATGTATTTCTTTTATTTTAGTCTTAATTTATTTTTTATTCTTTCGGGGTTTGGTTTGTCTCTTCTTTTTGCTTTTTCATTGTTTTTGTACTATCAACATTTTTATATACAATGAACATTTTAATATACACACTGAACACTTATTAATATATGGTGAGCCCAATTTCATATATCATGAACACTTTTAATGTACGGTGGACTTTTTCTAATATATGGTGATATTTATGACTACAATTTAAATTGTTGTAATACACGGTGAACTTTTGTCTAATCTATGGCGTAATTTTTAACACATATAATTTCTTTTAAAACAAATATTAAACATATTTTACAAAATACTTTACATTTTAAAATGAATTTTTACTTATTTAAATTTGTAAAAAAAATAGCCGATTTTGTGAATAGAACCGACATGACAACCGACCAGAGAAAATAAGAAAACAGAGAAAACCAGCCATTCTAGTGAGTTTTGAAAATCATGAACATTTTTTGAATTGACGAACAATATTTGAAATTTATGAACATTTATTTGTTTTGACGAACATTATTCAAAGTATGAACACTTTTTTAGTCAATGAACTTTTTAGAAATGTTAGAATTATTTTTCGAAATTTGTGATTTTTTTTCTTGAAATTACTGAATAGTTGTTCAATTTTTTGAACAGATTTTTTATTGGTGAACATTTTCTGAGGAACATTTTAAAATTCATGAATAGTTTTGAAATTGAGATTTTTTTAAATGATGATCATTTTTTCGAATTTTAGATTCATGAATAGTTCTCAAAGTGAAAAAACAAAAGAAACAAAAAAATGAAAGAAGAAAATGAAAAAAACAAGGTGGCATGGGCCCGTGCATGGGTCGCCCCAAATCATGCGTGGAGGAGGGAGGGGGTGCGTGTTCGCTGAGTATCCAACGTATAGGTCGCTGAATAGGTGCTCCCCTAGTTGACGTCAATTTTTTTTTTTGAGCAACTGTATCCTTTATTAGAAGTTCAAACACACGGGGATACAGATAATGTCGGGCAAAATGCTAAGCCACACGTGGCGCCCGGGATTAAGAGAAGCAGCTGCCTTTGCTAAGGCATGGGCTTCTCCATTGTGCTTCCTATTTTCATGAAGGAACTCAACATCCTGGAATTGCCTCCTTTGGTGTTTGATATCTTGCAAGATGGAATGCGAGTGGCAGGGAACTTCAGCTTGTATATTCGACACTACTTCCAGACAATCTGATGCCACACATAGAGATTGAACATGCAAATCAGATGCAAGTGAGAGCGCCTCGCTGCAGGCCTGCGCCTCGAGGATGGTTGGATCAAGTCGGCCTTCGTGGATGATTGCCGAGGCACCTAGGTACCTGCCCCTTTTGTCCCTGCATATCGTTGCTGAAGCTGCTCGGTCCCCGATCTTGCATTTTAACCTCATGATGCTCGGGCGGTAGCCAGTTGGGCAGATTCGAAACCACGTGACCACCTCCTGTTTGCATGCAGGTCCCTGATATTCACATGCAAGTCCCTGGAGATTACATGCAGGTCCTTGGGGCGTGGTTTTCTGTCCGGTAACATCTCGAGCTCGGCTAGGAACTTCTTGATGAAAATGTGTGTGCTCAGTGGGCTCTGGAACTGATTGTCGTGTATGGCTCGACGTCTCGCCCACCAGATGGTCCACATTGTAACCAAAACTTGTGCTAGGTCCGCCGAAGGTAAAGTGTCAACTAGGAGCTCTCTGCAGGGTTGGATGAACCGACATGCCCAAGTTTGAAAACTGGGTTGATGGTACAACAAAATGAGGTGTCCCGACCAATGTGAAGTCGGCCCACCAAGGCGACTTTAGGGCCCAGCAGGCCACACTCTGGCCCAGGTCTCTCACTTTGCCGACCTCAACTTGATGAGCAAGGTCAGGACTTGATTCAGTCGTACTCTTAGGTCGGTCAGATCACATTAGGACTCTTGAAAACTTAGACAACAATCCATTTATAAGGCGAGGCATGCGCTGATTTTAGATCAGTTGATCATCACCCCATAGTCTCTAGAGCCTACTATCTCCATTTTTATTCTACTCTCACAAGGTGACCCATACATCAATCAGATGTACTCCCTCTGTAAAGAAATCTAAGAGTGTTTAGATCACTAAAGTAGTGATCTAAACGCTCTTATATATTTTTACGGAGAGAGTAAGTAGGAGCGGCGTATTTCCTCCATCGCGAGGGTGTAAATCTGGGTAAAGGCTTGTGTGATCTTCTTCTGATGCTTCCGGCCTAGCGCACCATCTGGGACGGAGCTGCCTTGTAGGGGTCAACTCCCTCAAATAAATTAGAACATCCTGGACGTGAAGTTTTTGCACTGGAGCTCAAATGAGCTCGGGTGAAGAGTAAAATCAAAAATATTTTAAAAATGTTAAAAATATGTATTTTTTATATCAAACTTTGATAAATGTTTTAAGAGTTTGCAAAGTTTCATCATGAAATCACATTTGTGGAAGTCGTTAGAAAAAAAATAAAATAAATACTCTAAAAATGCTACTTTCGAAAGTATTTTGGAGGACTGATTTTTTTCCATGACTTCCACCAATGTGATTTCGTGATATAAAATTGCAAGCTCATAGAACATTTGTTAAATTTTTTCATTAAAAAATCAGATTTTTTTGAGCAAATGTTTTTCGAGTGACAGTTGATCCCGAGCCCATTTGAACTCGGGGGTGTAGAAAGGGACTTTCGGAAAACCGTTCACCAATTTGGTAGTAATCACTGTTTCATTTATAGAAGATGACCCGCTTTCAGAAACAATGACCCCATCAAACTATTTTTCCAGCATCTGCGCACCATCCGATCAAAACCAGTGTCGGTTACATACACTGACACAGGTCTCTCTGAATCCTTGCATGGACTGCCCCGGCGCAGTGCATTCCATCATTGGAGCTCAGATTTTCCGGACGTGCACGCCGAGAGATAAGAATAGCTGCCTACCGCTCATGATTAGCGAAACAGAAAGCGACGCCGTTTATCTAGTTGGATTATAGTTGGCTCCCATATATCCACGCCCTCCTTTCTGGTTCGCGCAACACGCGCGCGCATCCACCACACCCACTCACCCGAGCTACCTAGCCAGCCTACGGGGACCTCCGGACCTGTGTGTATGTTCCCAGCACGGCAGAGATTTTTAGTTCCTTCATTCATCATCTGCTCTATCCAAACTTCCAAAGTGTTCGGTTTGGTTCGGTTGAGCTGAACATTGCCCGATTCTTCATCAGGAGTGGCTACAAAAAGAGTCAACAGGGAGAGATCTCGCCGTCTCGGTTAAGCTAAGCTGGGTCTGAATTTGTTCTGTGCAGAGAGAGAGTCCCGGCGATTTCCTGTCGTGGCGAACACGCCTCCAAGGAAATTCGTTTGTGCTGCCTACTGGGTTTGGAATTTGTCGACTGATCTGGACAGGTTTGGAATTTGTCGTGTCGGTGGCGATGAGCACGAGTACTCCCGCCTCGCCGGGCCAACGAGCTTATCCGGCCGCTGTCTCATTTAGCAGCTGAAACTCACCTTTCCGGCCACTGTTGCCCCTTGATCTTGGTCATGTTTGATCATCTCCCCGCACTGCTCACTTGTTCAGGTGCTTAATTATCGGTCGGGCTCGTTGGCTGGCAGTGGACCCGACCCGGCCAGCATGAAAATAACACGTACGCGACGATCATTCCATGACGTTACACGGACTTGAGGCGGTAGGAAGCGTGCCGCCACCTCGTTGCCGGAGTTGAGTTTGGCGCGGTACGGTGTTGTTATCTGGCGATTATTAAGAACAAAGTTCAGTACTTGTCTCTCTCCCTCACCCTTGCGTGTCACTAACTAATCCATGTGATTAAATTACTTAGTACGTCCTGCCACTACCCGTGAACACCAGATTTGGCCAAATTTGGTTAGGCCTGGGATGGAAGAAGCAGAAACAAGCCGGAGAAGAGAACCGTACGTCTCGCCGTCAATGACGGCACCGGTTAGCCAGTGAGTCACCGGCAGTGGCAGTAGAGTAATCGCCGGGGGAGTGATGACAGAGTTTAGGCACGTCCACGGCCCACCGGTGCGTAAGCCTGAAATGCAAGAGAATGACCGACCGCCCGCGGCCGCAAATGTTCGTTCATGGAGGACACGGCGGCCCGCCGCGCGAGATCACGTCAGGTCAGAGCCGAGGTGGTGGTGGCCGAGCCGTGCCGGCACGCACGCATGTGACACACTTGCACCAGGGGCCGTACGTAGCAGCGAAACACCCGCTAGATCCTCCGTCTCATCTGGGTGATTGCGGTTTGCGCAGATGAGCCAACGCATCCGTACCTGGCTGGCCGGCGCGCCGTACGCGCACACAGGTTGCCACCACGTGATTGGCCTGGAGTGCCGCGCCGGCGGAGGGGCTGTGCTACATAGATAGATCGGCAGGATTTGTCCGGCCGATCAACTCAGCGATAACCAAGTCACTTTGCCAGAAGATTCGTTGGTTGATGTATTAGATGTGGGGTTCTAGCACCTGCACAGCGTGTTACTGAGTACTACTAGTGGCGAGTGACAGCATATGGTGGCTGTATCACATCGATCCGACAGTATTGAGATATCATATTCTAACTTACGACCCGTAATTTTGGACCGCGCTGTCCGGACAGCAGAAGCCATCCGATACGGGATTGTATAGGTCCGCGATGCGGTCCGGACACGATTTCTTACGCAAATCAGAGACAACAAAGGGAGGCTTTGTGAGAGCTCGGACCGCTTCCGAGCCCTCTTCTGACCGCCCTGGCCCACCAAAATCCCTCTCACCCATCCACACGTTTTTGGTCAGCGCGTCTTCAGAGCGTCAGCGCCCGCATTAATACCCAGCCAGAGCGGACGCGACCGCTCACTAGCACCGGCATTGGAACGACGAGCTAGACGAGAGAGCGCCGCCCGCGCCGCTTCCCGGTGCAAGCAGCTGTCGTGCATTCAAATGACACGCTCGCCGGCCAGCCGTTCATCTGCCGCCCACATTGACGGCACACGGTTGCCGAGGCGTCTTCTCCGGCGCCACCCGTATGTCCCTCTTGTCGGTGTCAAAACCGGCGGGTCTCGGGTAGGGGGTCCCGATCTGTGTGTCTTAGGCTGATGGTAACAGGAAGCAAGGGACACAATGTTTACCCAGGTTCGGGCCCTCTCGATGGAGGTAAAACCCTACTTCCTCCTTGATTAATATTGAAGATATGGGTAGTACAAGAGTAGATCTACCACGAGATCGTAGAGGCCAAACCCTAAGAGCTAGCCTATGATGGTATGATTGTAATTGTGATCGGCCTTCTAAGGACCATGCTTTCCGGTTTATATAGACACCGGAGAGCTAGGGTTTACACGGAGTCGGTTACAAGGAAGGAAATATAATATCCGGATCGCCAAGCTTGTCTTCCACGCAAAGGGGAGTCCCATCCGGACACGGACCGAAGTCCTGAGTCTTGTATCTTGACGCTTCTATAGTCCGGACAATGTGTACAGTCCGGCAGTCCGGATACCCCCTTATCCAGGACTCCCTCACCTCTGTCGCCCATCATTGCTATATAAACTGCTGCCCCGGCCATAGCCGCAGTTATCCACCTCTGATCCCTCTCCGCACCACTTCCACCATTGATCCCTCCCCCACCAAAGCTCTCTGGGACAGGCTAACGCCGGACCAGAAGAAGGAGATGGCCGCCATTGCTGCGGGCTGGCTGGCCGGCAGGCAGCCGGAGGACGAAGACGTCTCAATGGAGGATGCTGCCAACGACGAAACGACGCCACCCTCCTCCTCCTCACCAACCTCGACAGTGCATTGCACCATGACCATCGGCGAGGCCCGTGCCCATTACATGGACATGGTGCGGGAGGAGCAGTTTCGGAAGGCGCAGGCCGACACCATCTACAACAACCACCTCCTACAGGAGCACGTGTAGGCGGAGGAGCATCTCGCCGCCGGTAGGGCTGTCGCGCCGAACGCGGACCTGCGGAGCAGGAGACGCTGCTCGAGTCCTATCGCTCCACCCGCGAGATCCGCCTCGCCCGCTGGTAGTACCGCTAGCGGGTGACAGAGGTGGTGGCCACCTAAAAGTAGAGCGACGACGCGGGCGAGGCAGTGTTCGGCAAGACCGACGACAAGGAGGAGGCCATCGCCGAGTTCGTGCCCCACCGCGACAACCACCAAGCCGACACGTCCGCGGGCGCTGTCGTGGTACTAAGACTGTCAGTAAGAATAGGGGTACGTAGGAGGAGGCAAGGTCCTAGCTACGGTGAGGTTGTATGCAAGTGTTTACGAGTTCAGGCCCCTCTCGAAGGAGGTAAAAGCCCTACGTCTCGGTGCCCAGAGGCGGTCGACTGGATTTCAGTATATGCGTGTGTGTTACAGGGGGTGTGAACCCCTGTCCCAAAGGAGGGGGGTGGCTTATATAGAGTGCGCCAGGACCCCAGCTTCCCTCCGTTACAGAGGGTTCAATGTACATAAAGGAGGGGCGTTACTGATAACGCCAACTATAAGTGTCATTAATGTCCATGAAGACTACGGAGTGAATGTCCGACCGTTGCAGTTCTGTGTGACTCCTAGTCTTCATAGGTCGAGTGGTTTCTTGTATGGTCGAGTGGTCTTCGAAAAGGTGGGTTACCCGAGTGATATGGTTGGTCGAGTGGCTTGCACTCGACGTCTTCCTTGGGTACTCTCTGTTGTCTCTTGAGCTTCTTTGCTTCTAGGGTGGAGACCTTGGGTAGGGTATGTTGGTCAGGCCTATGACCCTACCCTAGGTATATATCCTCATCACTAGCCCCCGAATGGATTGAGATCCGAGTGGATAGAAGATTGAAGTGGATTTTGCTTTAACCCTTGTGCTTCACGAACACTTGTGTCGAATGGGAGGTTCTCGTTGGAACTTCAGCTTCGTTTCAGTCGCCTCGATCGATTCAGAAGTTGTCCAGTGAATTAGTAGCATCATCCGTCGATTGTTGCCTTCTGTTGCGAGATCTTCGACGCGATTGGTTATTGCGTATCCCGGATTTGGCGGGATTCAAAATTTCAGGGAAGTGCGCGGGGCGGAGCGTGCCACGGTAATCGGGGCGGACAGGTAGGAATGCCTCGATCCCCGCGCCACCTTTTTCGCCACGTATCTAGCGCATGACTGTTGCGGGGATTTTACAGGATCGCCCGGGCCTGTGCGTCAGCCACTCGGAAGTGGGCCTTTAAATGGCGGCGGGGCCTGATACGTCTCCATCGTATCTACTTTTCCAAACACTTTTGCCCTTGTTTTGGACTCTAATTTGCATGTTGAATGGAACTAACCCGGACTGACGTTGTCTTCAGCAGAACTGCCATGGTGTTATTTTTGTGTAGAAATAAAAGTTCTCGGAATGACCTACAAATCCACAGAGATAACTTTTGGAAAATATAAAAAATATTGGCGAAAGAATCAAGGCCAGGGGCCTACACCCTGTCCATGAGGGTGGGGGGCACGCCCCCTCCCCCTGGGCACGCCCCATATCTCGTGGGCCCCCTGATGCTCCACCGACCTCAACTCCAACTCCATATATTCCGTTTCGCGGAGAAAAAAATCAGAGAAGAAGTTTCATCATGTTTTACGATACGGAGCCGCCGCCAAGCCCTAAAACCTCTCGGGACGGCTGATCTGGAGTCCGTTTGGGTCTCCGGAGAGGGGGATTCGTTGCCATCGTCATCATCAACCATCCTCCATCACCAATTTCATGATGCTCACTGCCATGCATGAGTAATTCCATCATAGGCTTGCTGGACGGTGATGGGTTGGATGAGACTTACCATGTAATCAAGTTAGTTTTGTTAGGGTTTGATCCCTAGTATCCACTATGTTCTGAGATTGATGTTGCTATGACTTTGCTATGCTTAATGCTTGTCACTAGGGCCCGAGTGCCATGATTTCAGATCTGAACCTATTATGTTTTCCTGAATATATGTGAGTTCTTGATCCTATCTTGCAAGTCTATAGTCATCTATTATGTGTTATGATCTGACAACCCCAAAGTGACAATAATCAGGATACTTCTCGGTGATGACCGTAGTTTGAGGAGTTCATGTATTCACTATGTGTTAATGCTTTGGTCCGGTACTCTATTAAAAGGAGGCCTTAATATACCTTAGTTTCTATGAGGAACCCACTGCAATGGGAGGGTAGGACAAAAGATGTCATGCAGTTCTTTTCCATAAGCATGTATGACTATATTCGGAATATGTCGGGGATATACCCCGCGGTATAAACCGCCGGATGTATGACCCAGCTAGAGTTTGGCGATTCACTGGCAACCCACTTGGACATGGCGGTTTACGGTTCATTGGTAATCCGGCAGGCGGGTCAGAGGAGCGACAAGACCCGGTGGCCCAACAAACGGTTTATGGATGGCCGGATCATGCTATGGTGGGCCGGTTTAAGAGAAAAGGCGTGAGGAATATTTACTTTACAAGGAAGACCCGGACTTGTATCCGGTTTGTATTAGAAGGGAGACTAGTCCTAATCCTAATAGGACTCTACATGTAAACCGCCCCTTCAACATATATAAGGAGGGGCAGGGCTCCCCAAAGAGGGACAAGCGACAAACAAGAAACAATCTCTAGGGCTAGACACAAAGAGGAGAGCCGGTTTACGGCGACTCCCTCGTGATGATAATGAGACCTAGCCTCAAACAGCATGTAGGGTTTTTACCGGATGATGTTTCCCGGGGCCCGAAGCTGTCTAAATCCCTGTCTTGTGTTGCGTCTCTCGATTCCGCTCAACCCCTCTCAAGCTACCACATAGATGCGTTGGCCTCGCGACTAAGTCCTGACACTAAGGACATCTGCCGTGACAATTCCACGATAGTTGGCGCCCACCGTGGGGCCTGCGCACGGTGGTGTTGAGTCCTTGGAGGGATCTTTCTCAGGGATCGAGAGGTTCATGATCAATCCGGACGACCATGGACAGAGTCGGCAAATTTATTATTGATCAAATTTATGGTTAAATTTTTTGGAGCCAGCAGATACAAGATCCGTAGAGTTGTTAGGGTTTGGCTGCGGCGCCTCACGCGTTGCACGGCGACTCATTGGATTCGAGCACAGATCGGTTTGTTTGCTACCGATGAGACCGGACAAGAGTCTGATTTGATGTCGCCAAGTAATCAGTATCCGGATAAATATCAGATCGGATGAGGACAGGCGTCAGACATCATAGGTCCCAAGGTCAACATGACCCGTGACCCGGAGGCTCTGTCCTAAACCGCCCGGCTCCAGGCCCCGTGACGGCCGCAGTTGCCGCAACATGTTCCAGCGTCCGTATTCACCGGACAAAATATACCAGGTGCTATCTTTTTATATACCTTATCAGCACATATTAAATTACTTGAGAACAATTACTCTGGCCTATATCTTTTTATACAGGACAAGTGCTCACTATAAAAGTGATGCCCTACTACGGACGGTGCGCGCTAGCTGTTCTACACCAGCATCTGCGTATATCACACTGATAAATCGGACACAAACCGCCGCCCCGTAGTCCAGTTTACATCAACGCGCCGGCCAACTCGCCCGTCCATACCACCTTACAGCACCACGGACGACTCGCCCGTCCACCGTGGCCACAGGTTCATGCATCCGCGCCGGTTTACAACACGGAGGACAACTTGCTCGTCCACACCGGTTTACAACACCGCGGCCGGATCATCCGTCTGCTCGTCTGGCCGACTCGGCCGTGATTAATTTTAGCATCACTATGGTGATCATCAACTCCATGGCGGATAATTTCTGGCCTAACACATCAGGTGATATCCATCTAATATATATTTTATTAGTGCATATTATTTTTGTCAAAGAGCAGTTTATCTTTGTCTTGGTCTGCAATATTGTATGCAGGACAATTATTCATTATAAACATGGTTTATACCATGGGTACGAAGCACGCGCTGGCAACGTCCTGCCCGGTGTCCGTCCGTGCCACATTACACGGTGAATGGACGCGTGCAAGACGCCGCCCTTACGAACCGGTTTACATCAGCTTGCCGGGACCGTGCCTGCGTTTGACTCGCCCGTCTGAACCGGTTTACAAAACCATGGCCGGTTCATCTGTCCAAGCCACCTCTAATATTGTGGATGTCTCTACCGTCCATTTATTGCGGCCTGGTCCACATCAACATACCAGGCCGCACCTGTCTGCATGAGCAAGTCACAGCTGGGGTAGCCCGGTTTTCTTTCAAAATGGAGGCAAATTGTCATATACTATCAACCGCCGTCTACACCGGATGGTTCAATGGGCAGGCGCACAAGTCGCCGCCACTATAGTTTGGTTAACTTCAAATCTCCAGTTGGAAGGAGCCATTGGCCGAGTTGCTGACATGGCTCATACGGGATCATTTATAACCCGCCGCAGTCATCACAACCTTCTGTGGATTCACATCGAGCTATCAACACCAATGATATACAAGTTATGCCGGTTTATATTACGGTCGAACATGGAGAATCTCAAGCCAACTCCTCGAGTCACCTTTGAGACTTGGGGGCTACGATGACATAACTCAGCAAATCTTGCCAGTTTCAACAAAGTTAAAAACCCAGGACGATGGAGGGAAAGATAACCCGGTCCCGGAGGCTACTGTTATGAAAATTTAAAGGCTGTCGGAAAATTTCCGTCTTAGAAAGTATATAACAGTTACAAAATCCCGGCTCAGTGAAGAAATTCCGGATCATCAGAAAGGATTCCGGTTTAAAATCCGGCTCAAGGGAAGTCAGTCTCACTGAAGCTCTCAAGTATCCAGTTTACAATCCTGTTCAAGGGAAATATATTCTCCCACAAAGCTCTCAAACTCTCAAATCCGGTTTAAAAATGTCCGGTTCAAAAAGGAATTAACTTCTCGCAAGTTCGAGTTGAAAGGCCATCAGAAAATTTCCAGCTGAAAATGAAGATTCCGGTTTACAATCCGGTTCAAGGGAAAGATGTCTCCCACAAATCCTTGAAACTCTCAATATCCGGTTCAAAATCCCGGTTCAAGAAGGATTTATCTCTTGCAAAAAGCTAAAGGGTGCCAAAGAAGACTTGCTGCCATGATGCGCGGTCCAAACATGGGTATCATGCCTTATTGGCTTATCATATTATTGGTCACTTGGGGGCTTGGTCGTATCTGAACCATAGCCACGCCTCTTGATCGGCCTAGTGCCATAACATCACTGGGGGCCTTGGTCGTGTCCGAACCAACGCGACACCTTTTGATAGGCGATAGCCACCAGATCACTTGGGGACATGGTCAAGTCTGAACCAGTCACGCCTCTTGGTCGGCCAAAGGCCACAAAATCACTTGGGGGCTTGGTCGAACCCGAACCATTGCCATGCCTCTTGATCTGGCATATATGCCACGAATCATTTGGGGACCTGGCTGACTTGAACCATAGCTACACCTTATTGGGAGCTTGGTCGTGTCCGACCATGGTAACACCATCTGATCGGCTCAGTAAAGCCTCTTTTTGCAAATGGTCTTATCATTGCCTTTGCTTCCATATTTTTTCATAACTGTTATTTAATTTTTGTTGCGTTTTTAAAACCGACAACGTTTTAATCCGGTTCAACTGTTAATTACAAATTGACGGAACACGGTCAAATCTTAATCCGGAGGCCATCTGCCCGGTTTGATTTTCTGTTGCCATCCTATTATGGAGTAAACCGGTGTTTATCAACCTGGCTTGACTTTCAATTACAAGTTTTCAATACAGGATTAAGTTATAATCCGAAGACTATCAGCCCGGTCTGGTTTAACTACGAGTCGCCAGTATTATATATGGTTAAACCGGTGTTTATCACAACCCGGTACGGTTTATCATCAACCGGCACAGTATGAAAGGAGTTATCATTACTCAAGATTGGGGTTATCACTCTTACTACAAAAAATTGGTAAACCAATGATGTGATTCAATATCACGGGTATGATATATTTCATTGATTATTCTTAAGTGCAGCCTTGGTTATAAACCTGGGTTATATGTTGGGCATTATGACCCGTCCGGCGGTAAACTGCCAGGACACTTTAAACTTGTTGTATGCAGAGACAGGTTGAATAAAGCATGATGATAAATTATCCGGTGTTTATTAAACCGGCCTGGCTTTAAGACGATAAGTCACCAGCATATGATGGGAAATTATCCGGAGTTTATTAAACCGGCCTGGCTTTGGACTATATGTCGCCAGTATATATTTGGATTGCGCCATTGGAATCATGCGCTTATAAATGATTGGGTTATATTATTCAAATAGCCAAATTTCGCTGAATTTTCATTATGATATTGGATGAATTTTTCATACCGGATTATATTATCTTGAATAGCCAACATGGCTGGATTTTTATGGTTATTAGTAACCGGTATTATTGAGTTTTCAAAGTCGCTTTAGCGCAACAGTTATTATTTTATCAAAGGATATGATTTATTCTACAATGGAAGGAATAGTCCCGAGTCACTACAGGCTCACGACCCGGCACTTGGGGGCTACATTATTCAAATTGAGATTACATGCAAGTCTCATGTCACTGCAAGCATGCACCATGACACTTGGGGGCTAATGCAAAATAATTTTCTGCTCATATTATTGAAGATCCGACTCATCACATTATAACGAGTCGGCCCTTGGGGGTTACCAATTGCTCCTGTCAACAGTTGAAGGTACAAAGCTTTTTATTCATTATATTGAAGAGTCCACTGCTCAGTTGGTAAAGCACAAGGCTCTTAACCTTGTGGACGTGGATTCAAGTCCCATGATGAGGGTTACATCATATGATGTTATTTTCATTGAAGTATATATTAAAGTCCCAGCTCAATATTATCTTACTGAGCCGGCCCTTGGGGGCTACACATCATTGCTCAAATCTACATGATTATACCTACAAAGTCCCTGCTCATTATTGCATAATGACCCGGCTCTTGGGGGCTACACTGGTTAAATTTTTTATGAGCATAAGACAATTGCAAGTCCCAGGTTGCTGTAAGCATGATAACCCAGCACTTGGGGGCTACATAGTATGGAGTATTCAGTTTTTACTAGTCACTGGGATAAACAACATGGACTTCTTCTTAAGTGGCAGTATTTATATTGAAGCAAGTCTTAAGCCATCACTTTGTTCTGCTCAAGACTTGGGGGCTACATGTATTATATTATTATCGAAGAACTATTTTCAAATTCTCTGTTTTGAGCAAACTGGATTAACCCGGCGTCACCAATCATTATGACCCTGTGTCTGTAACCCGGCGTCATCAATAATCATGAACCGGCATTAGCAACAATCATGAACCAGTGTTGGCAACAATCATGACCCGGAATTATCAGTTTTTATAACCAGACAATGGTGGTAATCATAAACCGGCAAGTTTTACATCTTCAAGCCAGCTGGATATCAGTTGAATATTTCAGAGACTAATATTTTTGTCAAGTCAAAGCATTGAAGGCCGATTCAAATGGATTCTTTATTTACAAATATCTTCTGCAAGCAAATTGATTATGAAGATGGTTATTAACTTGGAAGGAAGAAATGACAAGGATTTAAGGATGATCAAGTGCCGGCTTACAAGTATATTTAAACCGGAGCACAACCCGACAAATTTGTTCTTGTTGCAGATCAGTTTAACATGGATGAATCCAAATTAAACTGGGGGCTAATGTCGGGGATATACCCCACGGTATAAACCGCTGGATGTATGACCCGGCTAGAGTTTGGCGATTCACTGGCAACCCACTTGGACATGGCGGTTTACGGTTCATTGGTAATCTGGCAGGCGGGTCAGAGGAGCGACAAGACCCGGTGGCCCAATGGGCGGTTTATGGATGGCCAGATCATGCTATGGTGGGCCGGTTTAAGAGAAAAGGCGTGAGGAATATTTACTTTACAAGGAAGACCCGGACTTGTATCCGGTTTGTATTAGAAGGGAGACTAGTCCTAATCCTAATAGGACTCCACATGTAAACCGCCCCTTCAACATATATAAGGAGGGGCAGGGCTCCCCAAAGAGGGACAAGCAACAAACAAGAAACAATCTCTAGGGCTAGACACAAAGAGGAGAGCCGGTTTACGGCGACTCCCTCGTGATGATAATGAGACCTAGCCTCAAACAGCATGTAGGGTTTTTACCGGATGATGTTTCCCGGGGCCCGAAGCTGTCTAAATCCCTGTCTTGTGTTGCGTCTCTCGATTCCGCTCAACCCCTCTCAAGCTACCACATAGATGCGTTGGCCTCGCGACTAAGTCCTGACACTAAGGACATCTACCGTGACAATTCCACGACAGAATACATGCCTACATTACATTGATGAACTGGAGCTAGTTCTGTGTCACCCTATGTTATAACTATTACATGATAAATTGCATCCGACATAATTATCCATCACTGATCCAATGCCTACGAGCTCCTCACATATTGTGCTTTGCTTATTTACTTTACCGTTGCTACTGTTACAATTACTACAAAACTGCTATCGTTACTTTTGCCACTGTTACCATTACTATCATCTACTTTGCTACTAAATACTTTGATGCAGATACTAAGTTATCCAGGTGTGGTTGAATTGACAACTCAACTGCTAATACTTGAGAATACTCTTTGGCTCCCCTTGTGTCGAATCAATAAATTTGGGTTGAATACTCTACCCTCGAAAACTGTTGCGATCCCCTATACTTGTGGGTTATCAAGACTATTTTGTGGCGCCGTTGCCGGGGAGCATAGCTCTATTCTTTGAGTCACTTGGGATTTATATCTGCTGATCATTATGAAGAACTTGAAAGATCAAAGAACTAAAATTTATCCCTCAACTACGAGGGGAGGTAAGGAACTGCCATCTAGCTCTGCACTTGATTCTCCTTCTGTTATGAGTAAGCTTGCGACACCTAAACCTGCTACTGCTATGAATTCTGATATGTCGCATGTTATTGATGATGCCACTTCTACTATGCATCATACTTATGATGAAACTACTTCTATGCTTGATACTACTGTGCCGTTAGGTGAATTTCTTTCATTAGTATTCTCATCATCTTCTATTCGCTTTCTTTTCTTTAGGTAATTGGCAATATAAGGATTTTCAATGCAATTCTCTGCGCAAAACATATAAATCTTTTCTAGATCAATATCAAGGAATTTCTTATGGGCAAATTCTGGAGGATCCTTAAGTAAACGTTTCAATTCTTCATAACCCAAAAGCAAACTAAGTTCATTGTAATGAGCAATGGAGATCAAATCATCACAATTTTTGGACACGATTCGATCATGAAACAATTTGCATAGGAGATATAAATGACCACGTTCATTGCAAAGTTCACAAGTACGGCAAAGGAATTTTAAATTTTCAGCACTCACACCTAGCCTTTCATGCAACCATTTAGTTTCTAAATGCTTATGCCTCTTGTAATAAATATCTTCTCTATTTGGTGTGTTCATGCAAACATGCACTCCACAAAAGTTGACATGCTCATAAGAGATATTTTCATCCTGACTAGAGCAATCATCATTAGTACTATGGATATTCAAGGAGTTTATACTAACAACATTGCAATCATCCTCATCATTCAAAGATTTAGTATCAAGCATTTTAATGCATTCTTATTCTAGCACTTGAGCATAATTTTCTTTTCCATCAAACTCACGAAAGATATTAAAAATACAAAGCGTACGATACAAACTTAACTCCCATTTTTGTAGTTTTCTTTTATAAACTAAACTAGTGATAAAACAAGAAACAAAAAGATTCGATTGCAAGATCTAAAGATATACCTTCAAGCACTAACCTCCCCGGCAACAGCGGCAGAAAAGAGCTTAGTTGACGGGGTGTGAGTGCCGTTTACCTAGCCTCCCCGGCAACGGCGCCAGAAAAGAGCTTGATGTCTACTACACAACCTTCTTCTTGTAGACGTTGTTGGGCCTGCAAGTGCACAGGTTTGTAGGACAGTAGCAAATTTCCCTCAAGTGGATGACCTAAGGTTTATCAATCCGTAGGAGGCGTAGGATGAAGATGGTCTCTCTCAAACAACCCTGCAACCAAATAACAAAGAGTCTCTTGTGTCCCCAACACACCCAATACAATGGTAAATTGTATAGGTGCACTAGTTCGGCGAAGAGATGGTGATACAAGTGCAATATGGATGGTAGATAAAGGTATTTGTAATCTGAAATTATAAAAACAGCAAGGTAACAAGTGGTAAATGTGAGCGTAAACGGTATTGCAATGGTAGGAAACAAGGCCTAGGGTTCATACTTTCACTAGTGCAAGTTCTCTCAACAATAATAACATAGATAGATCATATAACAATCCCTCAACATGCAACAAAGAGTCACTCCAAAGACACTAATAGCGGAGAACAAACGAAGAGATTATGGTAGGGTACGAAACCACCTCAAAGTTATTCTTTCGGATCAATCTATGCAAGAGTTCGTACTAGAATAACATCTTAAGACACAAATCAACCAAAACCCTAATGTCACCTAGATACTCCATTGTCACCTCAAGTATCCGTGGGCATGATTATACGATATGCATCACACAATCTCAGATTCATCTATTCAACCAACACAAAGTACTTCAAAGAGTGCCCCAAAGTTTCTACCGGAGAGTCAAGAACGCGTGCCAACCCCTATGCATAGGTTCATGGGCGGAACCCGCAAGTTGGTCACCATAACATACATCAAAAGGCACATGATATCCCATTGTACCATAGATAAGCACGGCGAGACATACATAAAGTGTTCTCATAAAAGAATCAATCCGATAAGATAACTTCAAAGGGGAAAACTCAATTCATCACAAGAGAGTAGAGGGGGAGAAACATCATAAGATCCAACTACAATAGCAAAGCTCGGGATACATCAAGATCGTGCCATAGAGGGAACACGAGAGAGAACACGAGAGAGACAAAGAGATCAAACACATAGCTACTGGTACATACCCTCAGCCCCGAGGGTGAACTACTCCCTCCTCGTCATAGAGAGTTACGGGATGATGAAGATGGCCACCGATGAAGGATCCCCCCTCCGACAGGGTGCCGGGAAGGTCTCCCGAGAGGTTTTTGGTGGCTACAGAGGCTTGCGGCGGCGGAACTCCCGATATATCTTGATATTCAATGGTTTTAGGGTACGTAGGCTTATATAGGCAAAAGAAGTCAGTCGGGGGGTGCTCGAGGGGTCCACGAGACAGGGGGGCGCCCTGTAAGGGGGGGCGCGCCCTCCTATCTCGTGGGCTCCTCGAGGATCTTCTGACTTGATCTCCAAGCCTCCAGGATGATATTCTTCCAGAAAATCATGATGCCGAAGGTTTCATTCCGTTCGGACTCCGTTGATATTCCTTTTCTTCGAAATACTGAAACAGGCAATAAAACAACAATATGGGCTGGGCCTCCGGTTAATAGGTTAGTCCCAAAAGTAATATAAAAGTGTATAATAAAGCCCATAATCATTCAAAACAGATAATAATATAGCATGAATGCTTCATAAATTATAGATACGTTGGAGACGTATCAGACGCTTGAGTGATTATATGTCTAGGGTTAAGGGTGAACTTAAAATCACCAGTAAACATGTCTCTATGGTCACCACTCAAGCTGAACAAGTACTTAAGGCTCAGAATGAATTTCTTGATGAATTAAATAATAAACATGATTTTGCTGTTAGAGTGGCTACTAGAACTGGTAGAATGACTCAGGAACCTTTGTATCCTGAAGGCCACCCTAAGAGAATTGAATAAGATTCTCAGAAAAATAACCTAGATGCTCCTAGTTCTTCTAAAAAGAAGACAAAGAAAAATAATAGGACTTTGCATGCTTCTAGTGAACCTAATGTAGAAACACCCGAGAATCCTAATGATACTTCTATATCCGATGCTGAAACACAATCTGGAGATGAACATGAACCTAATGATAATGCTAATAATGATGTTCATGAAGATGCTCAACCTAGCAATAACAATGATATATAAATTGAACCTGCTGTTGATGTTGATAACCCACAATTGAGAAATCAACATTATGATAAGAGAGACTTTGTTGCTAGGAAGCATGGTAGGGAAAGAGAACCATGGGTTCAGAAACCCATGCCTTTTCCTCCTAAACCATCCAAGAAAACGGATGATGAGGACTTTGAGCGCTTTGCTGAAATGATTAGACCTATTTTCTTACGCATGCGCTTAACTGATATGCTTAAAACAAACCCTTATGCTAAATACATGAAAGATATCATTACAAATAAAAGGAAAAATACCCGAAGCTGAAATCTCCACCATGCTTGCCAATTATACCTTTAAGGGTGGAATACCTAAGAAACTTGGTGATCCCAGAGTACGCACTATACCATGCTCCATAAAAAGAAATTATGTTAAAACTGCTTTATGTGATTCAGGAGCCAGTGTTAGTGTTATGCCTCTTTCCTTATACCGTAGACTTGAATTAAGTAAGTTCACACCTACTGATATATCCTTGCAAATGGCTGATAAATCAACTGCTATACCTATCGGCATTTGTGAGGACGTGCTTGTTGTTGTTGCAAATGTTACTATCTTAACAGACTTTGTCATTCTTGATATTCCTGAGGACAACAGTATGTCGATCATCCTTGGTAGACCCTTTTTAAACACTGCATGTGCTATTATTGATTGCAACAAAGGCAATGTCACCTTTCATGTTAATGGAAATGAGCATACGGTACACTTTCCGAGGAAACAACCTCAAGTTCACAACATAAATTCTGTTGGGAAAATTCCATCAATTATATTTGGAGGTTTTGAATTTCCTCTTCCTGCTGCAAAGAAAAAGTATGATATTCTTACTATTGGGGATGTTCATATCCCCGTTAAGGTAACATAGTGCCACTTCAAAATTTCTCCGGTTCCATGTTATCCGGAATGAGTTTGTTAACAAGACTTGATCAACCTTGTTAGTGGATTCCTTTTGATGATCATGAGATGGATGAAACTAGAAGGCACCACCTTCTGTACCCTTCTTTTACTTCCTGTTAATTAGAATAAATAAAGCAAAAATAGTATATTTTGTCTGTTTTCTGAATTATCCATGCAATAAAAAATATCCCGAAAATAAAAGTTCTCCAAATGCCATGCCAATTTAGTATGATTTTTTTCTGGAATATTTGAGAATATTTGGCACTGAGAACACATCAAGGGGAGCAAGCACCTGGCCACGAGGGTCCAGGGCACGCCCCCTGCCTCGTGGGACCATGGTGGCTCCCCTCCACTTACTCCTGCACCCACACACTCCTTCTTCCTCCCAAAAAAATCCCCATCCAGCTCAAGCACGAGTTCTAGCTTGTTTTGCTGCGATTTTCGATCTCCTTGCTCAAAGCTCCATTCACAAAACTGCTTTGGGAGATTGTTGCTTGGTATGTGACTCCTCCAAGGATCCAATTAGTTTTTGTTCTAGTGCTTTATTCATTGCAAATTCTTGCTGCCTTGGTGACCTTGTTCTTGAGCTTGCATGTTAAATTTATGAGGTCCCAAGTAATTGTAATGCATGATATAGACTCTAGGCACCTATAGGAGTAGTTGCTATCAATCTTGTTTAGTTTGTTTCACTTTTATTTTGAAGTTACTAAAAATTTCAGAATTTTCAGAAAAAGATGAAGAGGTTGTTCTTGAGGGGCTCTTCTAGCCAAGGCTCCAAGGATAAGCAAGCTAAAGAGAAAGAAAAGGCCAAGTATAATCTTCCTCGCATAGCGGAAGTAAGGCCTTCTGAGTGGCCATGTGATAATTTCTTGAGAGCAGCCGGGATTTATGAAGACTTTCATTCTTTGGCTGAAAATGCGGGCCTCACCGACTTCCTCCACAACCGGATCGAACAGTATCTCTTACTTACCAATACTTTCGTGCAAAACTTTTATTATTATCCTAAGAATTCACCTCCTCCAGTATCTTTTCATTTATATGATGAGGCTAAGGAAATGTCATTACGTAATTTTTGCGTGGTTTGTAGAATACCCTTTGAGGGTAGCTTCGATGAACCACATCATAAAGATGTGGATGGTTTTGTTGATACTATTACTGTAGGGGAATCAAAGAAGGGTTCCGATGCAAGAATCACTAGCACACATTTTCCTATTTTATGCTACTTTGCCATATTTGCTAGTTGATGCTTAATTGGTCGTGGAAATAGTGGAAACTTCAGTGTTCCTGATATTATTATTCTGCTCCATGCCTTATTCGGTGATAACACTTTTAGTATGGGTTCCGTTATTGCTAAACGGTTAAGCCTGAACCGTACAAAGGGCCCCATCTTTGGAGGTATTTATGTTGCACGCCTTGCTAAACATTTCGAGATACCTATTAGACATGATGAGGAAGAGGAGACACTGCTACCTCTTACCTTTTTAGATTACAGGAGCATGGTAGCGAATGAGTTTATTGTTTACAATGATGATAAGATGCTCCTGTATAACCTGAGATTTAATAAGAAACACAATGAGATTATTACCCTGCCTGCACCTTCTTTGTTTGATTTAACTGCAGGTCATTACCTTGTCTTGCCAAAGGCAGTATACGCGCATCGAGGCCAAATATCCGCTCCAGATCCTGAGCTGGAACCACCACTGGACCCCTATCGTCCATCATCTTATCAGTGGGATCCGGAGGAGATCGCCAGCCGGTGGCAGTATGATGACACTCCTCAGTATACCGGGGAGAGTAGCCGCGATCATGGGCATAGACCAACTTAGGCCAAAAGCCTAAGCTTGGGGGAGTACGTATTTCCCACCGACTTTACATTCATGTTCACACACTCATTCTAGTGTTGGTGTTCATACTCTTTCATTGTACTATCCATGCTAGCTTAATTTCTTTTTCTAGTCTTCTTCTTGTGTGTTAGATAAACCTTAAGAAAAACCAAAAAAATTAGTTAATTTAATTTCCATGCCTGTAATAGTAATAACTAAAAGAAAACCCAAAAAGATTTCTCATTCTTCTTTTGCTTGTTGGGAGCTTTCCCGTGTAAATAGTTTTATTTCTTCTCTTTCCTTTGGGGGTCAAGAGTAGAAGACCATAATGAAAATGTCTAGTGGATCGTATATGCATGATTGTTGATTTAACCAAGAGCTCATATTACTTTGTCTTCTCTCTTGAATTGAATGCCTGCAGATTCCAGCTTAGTCCAATGCACGTACACTCTTATTATTATACACATCGTTCGGTCGTGCAAGTGAAAGGCAATAATGATGATATATGATGAAATGATTGGGATGAGAGAAGCTGGTATGAACTCGACCTCTCTTGTTTTTGTAAATATGATGAGTTCATCGTTCCTGATTCAGTCTATTATGAATAAACATGTTTGCAACGACAATTAGAGATTATAGTTGCTTATGCCATGCTTAATTAGCTAGGAGCTTATAATGGTTTACCTTGCGTGCCAACATGCTATTAAAATGGCTGTGATGTGGTATGATAGGGTGGTATCCTCCTTTAAATGAATTGAGTGACTCGACTTGGCACATATTCATGCATGTAGTTGAAACAAAAATCAACATAGCATTCACGATATTTATGTTCATGGTGGATTATATACTACTCATGCTTGCACTCGGTGTTGATTAATTTTAATGCATGTTCATGAATGTTGTCGCTCTCTCAGTTGGTCGCTTCCTAGTCTTCTGCTAGCCTTCACTTGTACTAAGCGGGAATACTGCTTGTGCATCCAAACTCCATAAACCCCAAAGTTATTCCATATGAGTCCATCATACCTTCCTATATGCAGTATTTACCTGCCGTTCCAAGTAAATTTGTATGTGCCAAACTCCAAACCTTCAAATGAAATTCTGTTTTGTATGCTCGAGCAGCTCATGTATAAACTAGGGCTGTCTGTATCTTCCATGCTAGGTGGGTTATTCTCAAGACGAGTGGACTCCGCTCCTCATTCACGAGAAAATGGCTGGTAACCGGGATGCCCAATCCCATGATAAAAAAAAGATCAAAGCAAATCAAAATAATTAGACAAAACTCCCCCAGGATTGTTGTTAGTTGGAGGCACTCGTTGTTTTGAGCAAGCCATGGATTGATGCTTGTTGGTCGTGGGGGACTATAAACTTTACCATTCTGTTTGGGAACTGCCTATAATGTATGTAGCATGGAAGATATCGAGATCTCATAGTTGTTATGTTAACAGTGAAAGTATACCGCTCAAAATGTTATTTATCTCTGTATTTCAAAATTGAGCTCTAGCACCTCTAAAAATCCCTGCTTCCCTCTGAAAAGGGCCTATCTATTTACTTTTATGTTGAGTCATCACCCTCTTATGAAAAAGCACCCACTGGAGAGCACACTGTCATTTGCATGCATTGCTATTAGTTTATATCAGGTATGACTTGACTGGATCTCTTTTACCATGAATTACAATGTTTAGTTAGTCCTTGATCTTTAAAGGTGCCCTGCATTTATGTTTTGCAGTCTCAGAAAGGGCTAGCGAGATACCATCTTGTTATATCATATTATGATTGTTTTGAGAAAGTGTTGTCATCCGAGTTTTATTATTATTGCTCGCTAGCTAATTATGCCATTGATGTGAGTAAATGTGAGACCTAAGTATTATTATGAATGTGGTTAAGTATGATTGTCGATGTCAAAACCGGCGGATCTCGGGTAGGGGGTCCCGAACTATGCATCTAGGCGGATGGTAACAGGAGACGAGGGACACGATGTTTTTACCCAGGTTCGGGCCCTCTTGATGGAGGTAAAACCCTACGTCCTGCTTGATTAATATTGATGATGTGGGTTACAAGAGTAGATCTACCACGAGATCAAGGAGGCTAAACCCTAGAAGCTAGCCTATGGTATGATTGTTGTTCGTCCTATGGACTAAGGCCATCCGGTTTATATAGACACCGGAGAGGGCTAGGGTTACACAGAGTCAGTTACAAAGGTAGGAGATCTACATATCCGTATCGCCAAGCTTGCCTTCCACGCCAAGGAAAGTCCCATCCGGACACGGGACGAAGTCTTCAATCTTGTATCTTCATAGTCTTGGAGTCCGGCCGATGATGGTAGTTCGGCTATCCGGACACCCCCTAGTCCGGGACTCCCTCAGTAGCCCCTGAACCAGGCTTCAATGACGACGAGTCCGGCGCGCATATTGTCTTCGGCATTGCAAGACGGGTTCCTCCTCCGAATAATTTATAGAAGATTGTGAACACCAGGATAGTGTCCGGCTCTACAAAAATAAATTCCACATACCACCATAGAGAGAATAATATTACACAAGATCAATCTGCTAACGTATTCTGTGGCGTAACGTCACACCACTTCCAAGCCTTTACTCAAATTGTTTCTATTGTTCCACCTCAGCGCATTTAGCGAGGCGGTTTCCTTGGCACACCTGTCGAAGCAGAGATCGTGTTCCCCTTATTCCGGGATTCCCATCAATACGGACGTGGGTAACCCAACCGCGCCATTAATTGTGATGCTTGGAAGATAAGCGAGTTTTACCAGGCTGGTGGGGACGCGTGTTTCTGTCCGCCCATATAAGGGGATAAAGATCCAACCTCTTTACCTGCGCGTTCTTCCTCCTTGGCTTATCCATCTCTGTGAACTCGAGCTCTAGCGCCCAAGCCCGCACATCTCACCTCAACCTTCTCCAAATATGTCCGGAGCGGGAGGCAAGTGGATGGCCTCCTCCGTCTCGGAGGGGCATATCCAGAAGCTGCGCAGCGCCAGATACTTGTCCAGCCACATCGCGCATCGGCTCCCCGATGAGGGAGAGCTCATCCCCACGCCCAGGACCCATGAGAGGGTAGTATTCCTTCCCCATTTCCTCCGCGGACTGGGCTTCCCACTTCATCCCTTCGTCCGGGGGCTCGTGTTTTACTACGGCCTAGATTTCCATGATCTGGCCCCGAATTTTATTCTCAACATCTCGGCGTTTATCGTCGTGTGCGAGGCATTCCTCTGCATCCAGCCCCACTTCGGCTTGTGGCTCAAGACCTTCAGTGTCAAGACGAAGGTTGTGAAGGGCAGCCAAGCGGAGTGCGGAGGCGCCATGGTGGGCAGGATGTCCCACGTTACGTGGCTGGAGGGCACCTTTGTGGAAACCATCAAGGGGTGGCAATCGGGGTGGTTCTACATCACCGAGCCACGTGATCCCGAATGGGCAGCGGCCCCCGAATTCAGATCCGGCATCCCCACACGGCTCACCTCCTGGAATGAGAGCGGTCGGATTTGGGGCGATTCAGAGGAGCTGATTAGACTCCAAGCCTGCATCCAAAAGCTGGTGGACAAGAAGCTCAAGCTTGTCAACATAGTCCAGGTCATGCTCATCCGCCAGATTCTCCCGTGCCAATGACGGGGCTTCAATATGTGGGAGTTTGATCCGGCGCAGCACCAGACTTTGAATGGGCTCTTCGACACTACGTACGAAGAGGTCTGGAAGGTGCTGTTCAAGGGCGCCGAGGCTCCCGCATCCGCTACCGAAGATCGCGGATTCAGCTTGCAGCGTCCAGCTGACGAGGTAAGTGATATTGTCCTTTACGGGACGCTTGTTATTCATAGTTTGACTCTATGCGGGATCGAAACTCCCTTTCCTTTGACAGGACTGGCTGAAGAAGGCCGCACAGGCTATCTGTCTGGCCCCATTGCCAGAGGACCCAGCTGACGCCCGCCTAATGGGGCTGCTGGCTCCGGCACCCCACGTGGTGCCGGAGAAGAAGGCCAAGAAGAAGGCCACGGGGACTCAGAAGAGTTCCCGTTTTCAGGTGCTATCGGACGATGAATCCGAGGCCGACTCCTCCCACCAAGGAGAGGAGGAGAAGAAGAAATCCTCTCCCCCAGCGGGGGGAGGGAAGAAAAGGAAGGCCTCCCCAACAAGGAAGGCCGAAGGGTCCAAGAGGGGAAAAACTCTTCCCCGGACTGTTCCGCCAACGCCAGTGACGATGACGAGGACTGGCCTTCTAGGGCCAAGCCTCTGGCGAGATCGTAAGTATCCGGACTCCCAAGTAACTTCAAGGTTTTTGTTTTCCGCCACATTATGTCTTTCTAATGCCGCATACAACCCTGCAGTCTGCCTAAGGATGATCTCCCCACTTCGTCGAGCGGGTCCTTAGGGGCGTCGGATATGGATTCTCTTCCGACTGCCTCTACCCCCCGTTATGCGGACGATGCCGAGGTGGGATCCCAGGAAGGGACCCACCAGGAGGAGAGGGCCCCGGAGGTGTCGCAGGACAACCTCCCGGACTTTGCACCGGACTCAGCCCCGGAACCCATAGTGGCTCCGGAGTCCGGCGGGCGACCCCTTCGTAAGAAGGGTAAGACCGCGACGCCGGCTGCCTCCGTCCAACCGGAGGTGCCGGATAATTTGCTGGAGGTGTTCAACGACACCTCCATCAAAGAGGAACACCGCACTGTTATGAGTGCGGTGATTCAGAAGGTTCAGCTCGCCAAGAGCGGGCTGACCGAAGCCTGCAGCAGCCTTCTAACAGGCTTTGAGGTAAGAATTTCAATATATGTAAAATGGTACCGCATAGACAGTAGCCCCTGATGCTCGGTTCGGTGTTCGGAAAGAAAATCCGGACTGAGGATCTTTAGAAAGATAAACGCAGGAGTCATGAAAATATGTCAATATGGGATTGCAGGCTGTGCTGCTGACCTCTGCCGCACTGACTGTGGAGGTCGATACTTTGAAGGAAAACCTCGAACGGTCCGAGAACGAGCTCGTCCATGCCAAGAAGCAGCTCGAGGAAAAAGAAGGTGAGTAATACCTTATGAAAATTGTACCTTACAGAAAAGGATTTGGTTGCAAGAAAAATGACAAGGATAACTGGGGTATTGCAGGGGCCACTAATGAGGTGGCGACCCTGAAGGAGGCGGTGGCCGCGGCCGAACGCAATGCGGCTGCGGAGCGCACCGATCGAGAGAAACAGGAGGCGCGGGTGGCGGAGGTACAACAAGAGCTCCAGTATCTCGTGAAGAAACACGAGAGCGTGGAGCGTGACTCGAAGACTCGAGAGTCTGAGCTTGCAACGGCTCTTGAGAGTGCGAAAGCCGCTAAGGCCGAAGCCTACAAGGCCCTCCAGGAGATAGAGGCGGTGAAGAAAATAGCAGCGGGTAAGGCATTTTTCATGCATAGTAAGCATGTGAGTGTTAATTACCTGTTGCTTACCCGAATTCGGAGCTCTCCAGGAGCATTCGCAGATCTTCCCCGCAGCGTGTCCGATGCTGTCGTATTCTACCGAGCCGAGGAGGGGAGCTCAACGGAGAAGGTCTTCTGGTCTCAGTATGCTGAGGCCGGACATTCGGTGCCCCTGAGCGACCAGCTGAAGCAGCTGGTCGAGCTCCACAAGGCGGCCGAACAGGCCATGAAGGGCCTCATAGTTCGGCTGTGGCCTAAGGAGGCTATACCTGGGAGCTACTTTGGCCTGGTGCGGCGGCTGATGGACGCGTGCCCGTGGGTTGAAGTTATCAAGCACTCCGCCTGTATCGAGGGTGCGCGTCGGGCCCTTGCCCGCGCAAAGGTACACTGGGGCAGGATGGATGCCCAAAAGCTTGTGACGGACCCCCCACCAGAGGGCAAGGAGCATCGCACGCCCGAGATGTATTATAGGAGTGTGCTGAAGGGCGCCCGCATTATTGCGGGTGAGTGCTCCAAAGAAGAAGTTTTTGAGTAGACTCGCGTTTGGTTATCCTGTGCGCCGAAAACTAAGTTCATATGCGCGAAGCAACACTTGTTAATTTAAAATATTACCTTCTGTGCGGCTGTTTATCAAATCTGAGAGATGGCAAGTCGTCGGCTTCAGCCCCCATGCCACGAGTGCTGGGGTGTTCGGGATAAATTTGGGCACTCTTGTTCCCATATTTGGGTCCATCAAGGGAGGCGCTCAACACAAGAACAAGGCAACCGGACTTATAATGCTTGAACACTCTCACTTAGCCATAGAATTCTATAATTTTAAATTTCGGCAAAGCCCCTAGTTTTCGGAAGGCCGAATTTGGGGCGCTATCCATGCCTTGGCCGGACAGAATCCGGCTCCTCGCTCGAAGCGGCATAAGTCTTTAGGGACTCGCAAAGAACCTCTCGAACAGCGACCAGCTCTCGCCTCATCATGACAGTCAGTTTTAGCTTTCTCCACTGAGGCGTTAACCCAGCTCAACTAGGGCGCAATCGCAGTGGTTCTCGCAGTGCTACCTTAGCCGATAAAACGGAACGTAAGGTACCAAAACATGGGAGCCGGGCAAACCCAACTATTGACCCAAGAACATGATTCGGAGCCGATGCATATAATGCTATAAGTTCGGGGTGCCGCACTTGTGAAAGTGTTCGGACTTATCACACCATAACGCGGGAAACATAAGCCCCTGGTGTATTTAGTCGTACCAAAACGTACGGATGCAACATGTCATAGATGAACATATGTGTAAGAAAGAAATGCAATTGGAAGCAAAAATGTGCTGCATTGCTTTATTCAGTAAAAAGTGTTGTAAGTGCAGGACGATACAAGTGGTGCGGTAAGCAAGGGATGGGACTGTTTAACATGTCCCCCTCCAGGGGTAGGCTACGGAATAATGCATAAAACAGATTTAATGCTCATGATGGAGACCACCTGGATTTTCGTTGTAGCCTTTCTCCTTCCCTGGCTGTTGCATCGTGGGTTCGGCATGTCTGCTGCCGGACAGGGCCTCTGACAAACGGAGTCCTGTAGGTAAAAAAGGAAAAGAAAAAGAAATGACACACTTAAGAGCCCCTGGTGCGGTTGAGCCGCAGTCTAGGCTTATCGTGGTCGAGCTCCTTGCCCCATGCCCATGGTATCTTCAGAGCGTAATGGAGTACGCGAAGGGTCTGTCTTAATGTTTTACAGGGGCTGGAGTTGGGGCCGCACTGCTACGCGTGCTCGGAACGTGCCGGGTGGTCGTGTTGTAGGTTACTCCGGGCACGCTTAGCTATGTCCGGACGCTTGGCAGCCGGACTCGAGAATTGCCTTAAAAGGCTGCTTTGTACTTCTGCCGCGAGAGCCGCTGTACGTTCCTCCGTTCGGAGGGAGCGCTCAGTGTTTCCGTTGACCATGATGACTCCTCTAGGGCCTGGCATCTTGAGCTTGAGGTATGCGTAGTGCGGCACCGCGTTGAACTTTGCGAACGCGGTACGTCCGAGCAAGGCATGATAGCCGCCGCGGAACGGGACTATGTCGAAGATTAACTCCTCGCTTCGGAAGTTATCCGGGGATCCGAAGACCACTTCCAGTGTAACTGAGCCTGTACAATTGGCTTCTACACCTGGTATGACGCCTTTAAAGGTCGTCTTGGTAGGTTTAATCCTTGAGGGGTCTATGCCCATTTTGCGCACCGTGTCCTGATAAAGCAGGTTTAGGGTGCTACCGCCGTCCATCAGGACTCTGGTGAGATGAAATCCATCGACGATTGGGTCTAGAACCAATGCGGCGAACCCACCATGGCAAATGCTGGTGGGGTGGTCCCTTCGGTCAAAGGTGATCGGGCAAGAGGACCATGGATTGAACTTCGGGGCAACTGGCTCCATCGCGTATACATTCATGAGTGCACGCTTCCGCTCCCTTTTGGGTATGTGCGTGACATATATCATGTTCACCGTCTGCACCTGTGAGGGGAAACCCTTCTATCCTCTATTGTTCGGTGGTCGGGTCTCTTCCTTGTCGTCGCTATGTAGCCCCTTGTCGCTGTTTTCGGCAATTAACTTGCCTGCCTGCTTGAACACCCAACAGTCCCTATTGGTGTGGTTAGCTGGCTTTTCAAGGGTGCCATGTATCTGGCACAAGTGGTCGAGAATTCGGTCCAAATTGGACGGACCCTGAGTTGTTCTTTTGAATGGCTTTTTCCGTTGACCGGGTTTAGAGCCTCTGAATCTGGCATTGACTGCCGTATCCTCATTGTTATCGCCGTTAATGCGGCGTTTGTTTTTGCTGCAATGCGACCTGCCACTACGGTCCTTGATATCCGAACTGCCAGAATTTTTGTTGAGGTTGTTGCTGCGTGCTAGCCAGCTGTCCTCACCCGCACAGAAGCGGGTCATGAGTGATGTAAGGGCTGCCATGGATTTCAGCTTTTCCTGTCCCAGGTGCCGGGCAAGCCACTCGTCGCGGATGTTATGCTTGAAGGCCGCGAGGGCCTCGGCATCTGGACAGTCAACGATTTGGTTTTTCTTGGTTAAGAACCGTGTCCAGAATTGTCTGGCCGATTCGTTTGGCTGCTGAATTATGTGGCTTAGGTCATCTGCATCTGGTGGTCGCACGTACATGCCTTGGAAGTTTTCGAGGAATGCAGCTTCCAGGTCCTCCCAACTCCCGATTGACTCTGCTGGCAAGCTGTTAAGCCAGTGCCGGGCTGGTCCTTTAAGTTTGAGTGGGAGATATTTGATGGCGTGGAGATCGTCTCTGCGGGCCATGTGGATGTGGAGGAGATAGTCCTCGATCCAGACTGCGGGGTCTGTTGTGGCATCATAAGATTCAATATTGACGGGTTTAAACCCTTCTGGGATTTGATGATCCATTACCTCATCTGTGAAGCACAGTGGGTGTGTGGCGCCTCTGTACTGGGCGATATCGCGACGGAGCTCAAAAGAGCTTTGTCTGTTGTGTTCGGCCCGGCCGGACTTACTGTGTCCGGGGTGACGGTGATTGTCACGTATCGTGGGGCGCCCACGTGATCCATAGATCGATCTTGATTGTCTCGCCTTATCCTCCAATATGTCTCGCAGGTCCGGAGTGTTCCCCTGTGGCCTTGTGCTTTTCGAGCGATGCCGGGGTACGGGTCTAGTGAAGGGCCTTGAGGCCTCTCTGTCGCGACCGTGGGGTGGTCGATCAGCCGCATTGTCTCCTGGTGAAGCGGGATCATATGCCTCCACCTCTAATCGGGGGAGCAGCTTACGTTTGGGGTAGCTTTTGGAGGGGCGTTCGAGTTCATGCTCTTCGGCTGCGAGGACTTTGGTCCATCTATCGGCTAGCAGATCTTGATCAGCTCTAAGCTGCTGCTGCTTTTTCTTGAGGCTATTTGCCGTGGCCATAAGCCTGCATTTGAAACGCTCCTGTTCGACGGGATCCTCAGGCACGACGAATTCGTCATCGTCGAGGCTTGCCTCGTCTCCGGAGGGAGGCATATAGTCCTCTACCTCTTCTTCGGCCGCTCTCTCATGAGGGCTGGCGTCCCCCTCCTCCTGTGCTGGATCTTGCTGGAGTGGGTTGTCTTCGGTGCTATCCGGTGTATTATTGTCTCCGGTGCCGGAATCCTCATTCTTGCTACGGCGGGATTTAGAGCGGCGCCGCTGACGCCGGCGCTTGGGCTGTTTCTTGGAGGGGTCATCCTTCGCTATTCCTTTGCTGTTCCCATCCTTTGGGATATCCACCATGTATATGTCGTATGAAGAGGTGGCTTTCCAGTGCCCAGTGGGCGCTGGTTCTCGGTCGTCTCCGGCATCGTCGTCCATACCGTCGATGTTCTCAGAGTCGTAATCAAGCATGTCGGTTAGATTGTCGACAGTGGCTACCAAGTGGGTGGTGGGTGGGCTCTGAATTTCTTCGTCGTCCGCATCCCAACCGTCCTGGCCGCAGTCCGGCCAGGCCTCTCCTGATAACGAGAGGTACTTTAGCAAACTCAAGATGTCGCCAAAAGGTGAGTGTTGAAAGATGTCCGCTGCGGTGAACTCCATGATCGGCGCCCAATCGGATCCGACTGGAGGGGGCGCGGGAGGTCCGGAGTCTGGCAAGGAGTCCGGCACCTCGGAGTCACGAGCTTCATGGGGGACAAGATCGGTGTTCGGCTCTATCGCCGTGGAGGTTGCAGCCCCCGAGGCGGTGTCTAGGCATCCATCCTCGATATGCGGAGCTGGCTCCGAATTGAAGATCGGAGTGGTTTTGAGTGCGGCCTCCAGGGTACTGTCTAGCGGCAGAGCTAAATCATGCCCGATGTGATAGTGCGGCACGCTCGCCTGTGGCTTGAATCCGTCGAAGATCAAGTCCCTGCGGATGTCAGCCGTGAAGTCCAAACTTCCAAATCTGACCTGACGGCCCGGGGCGTAACTTTCGATCTGCTCTAGATGGCCAAGCGAATTGGCCCGCGGTGCAAAGCCGCCGAATACGAAGATCTGTCCGGGAAGGAAGGTCTCACCCTGGACTGCGTCGTTGATGATGATCGAAGAAGCCATCGAGCCTATCGGTGACGACACAGAGGAACTCTCAATGAAAGCACGAATTTCGGTGTCAAAACCGGCGGATCTCGGGTAGGGGGTCCCGAACTGTGCGTCTAGGCAGATGGTAACAGGAGACGAGGGACACGATGTTTTTACCTAGGTTCGGGCCCTCTTGATGGAGGTAAAACCCTACGTCCTGCTTGATTAATATTGATGATGTGGGTTACAAGAGTAGATCTACCACGAGATCAAGGAGGCTAAACCCTAGAAGCTAGCCTATGGTATGATTGTTGTTCGTCCTATGGACTAAGGCCATCCGGTTTATATAGACACCGGAGAGGGCTAGGGTTACACAGAGTCGGTTACAAAGGTAGGAGATCTACATATCCGTATCGCCAAGCTTGCCTTCCACGCCAAGGAAAGTCCCATCCGGACACGGGACGAAGTCTTCAATCTTGTATCTTCATAGTCTTGGAGTCCGGCCGATGATGGTAGTTCGGCTATCCGGACACCCCCTAGTCCGGGACTCCCTCAATGATCGTTGCTGAAAACTTGAATGTTGGCTTTACATATTTACAACAACAAGAGCAAATAGAGTTTGTAAAAGTTTTTCTTTATCATTTTTAGTTTGTCAACTGAATTGCTTGAGGACAAGCAAAGGTTTAAGCTTGGGGGAGTTGATACGTCTCCATCGTATCTACTTTTCCAAACACTTTTGCCCTTGTTTTGGACTCTAATTTGCATGATTTGAATGGAACTAACCCGGACTGGCGCTGTTTTCAGCAGAACTGCCATGGTGTTATTTTTGTGCAGAAATAAAAGTTTCCGGAATGACCTGCAAATCCACGGAGATAACTTTTGGAAAATATAAAAAATATTGGCGAAAGAATCAAGTCCAGGGGGCCCACACCCTGTCCACGAGGGTGGGGGGCGCCCCCCTCCCCCTGGGCGCGCCCCCTATCTCGTGGGCCCCCTGATGCTCCACCAACCTTAACTCCAACTCCATATATTCCGTTTCGCGGAGGAAAAAAATCAGAGAGGAAGTTTCATCATGTTTTATGATACGGAGCCACCGCCAAGCCCTAAAACCTCTCGGGAGGGCTGATCTGGAGTCTGTTCGGGGCTCCGGAGAGAGGGATTCGTCCCCGTCATCATCATCAACCATCCTCCATCACCAATTTCATGATGCTCACCGCCATGCGTGAGTAATTCCATCGTAGGCTTGCTGGACGGTGATGGGTTGGATGAGATTTACCATGTAATCAAGTTAGTTTTGTTAGGGTTTGATCCCTAGTATCCACTATGTTCTGAGATTGATGTTGCTATGACTTTGCTATGCTTAAGCTTGTCATTAGGGCTCGAGTGCCATGATTTCGTATCTGAACCTATTATGTTTTCATGAATATATGTGAGTTCTTGATCCTATCTTGCAAGTCTATAGTCACCTATTATGTGTTATGATCCGACAACCCCGAAGTGACAATAATCGGGATTCTTCTCAGTGATAACCGTAGTTTGAGGAGTTCATGTATTCTATTAAAAGGAGGCCTTAATATCCCTTAGTTTCCATTAGGACCCCGCTGCCACGGGAGGGTAGGACAAAAGATGCCATGCAAGTTCTTTTCCATAAGCACGTATGACTATATTCGAAATATATGCCTACATTACATTGATGAACTGGAGCTAGTTCTGTGTCACCCTATGTTATAAATATTACATGATGAATTGCATCCGACATAATTATCCATCACTGATCCATTGCCTACGAGCTTTTCACATATTGTGCTTTGCTTATTTACTTTACCATTGCTACTGTTACAATTACTACAAAACTGCTATCGTTCCTTTTGCCACTGTTACCATTACTATCATACTACTTTCCTACTAAATACTTTACTGCAGATACTAAGTTATCCAGGTGTGGTTGAACTGAAAACTCAACTGCTAATACTTGAGAATACTCTTTGGCTTCCCTTGTGTCGAATCAATAAATTTGGGTTGAATACTCTACCCTCGAGAACTGTTGCGATCCCCTATACTTGTGGGTTATCAGGGCCGAGACATTTGCACCGTGCTCTCCCAATCTCCCCCTTTCTCCTCCACTTCTCCACCGCGCGTAGCTCTTCCGCTCTTGACGCCTCCGCTCCGCCGCAATGGTGAAGGACAAGACGGCAGCGCTGGAGCACGCGAAGAAGGCGACGGGAGCGACGAAGGGCAAGAAGACTCGGCGGGGGTTGTCTTCGCGGTCGGCGCTGCAGCCGGGCTGGATTCAAGGCGATTGGATCCGGTCTTCACTCTGGTAGGAAGATCTGGACGAGCTGGAGGAGTCCGGGCTGATTGCCAAGGGTGCTGCGAGGTTGCCGGAGGGGGAGATGGAGCCACAGTCGTGACCGGGTGAGTGTGTTCTGCTCGCCACCCATGTCGACCGAGGCTTCTCGCTTCCTCCGCACCCCTTTTTCTGGGGTTTCTTGAACTTCTTCGGCCCTCAACTCCACCACTTTTCTCCCAATACCATCACATATCTTGCTGCATTCGTGTCCATGTGCGAGAATTTTCTGGGGTGCCGACCGCATTGGGGTCTTTTTAAGCATATTTTCACCACCCGTTCTCAGTCGGTGAAGAAAGCAAACGTGAGTGATGAAAAAACACATGTCATTCAGATGTGTGGGAGTTTGGGTATCCAGAAGAGGCAGAGGAGCTCTTTCCCCTCCATGACTCTGCCTGAATTGGTCAGGGGCTGGCAATCGACCTGGTTCTACTGCCAGGACCTCGCAACCCCAGGCCAGTCGACCGACCTTCCCCACTTCACTTTTGATCGTGTTCAGACTCCTTCCTTGCTAAAAGTGACTACTACTGAGAGCATGGAGACAAACATGCTAGTTGAGAGGGTGGTCCAACTGATCAATCAGGGCGTCTGACATGGATCTGCTGGAGGTATTCCTCAGTCAATGCATCCAGCCTCTCCAGGCCCGGGACCATCCTATGTGGATGTATTCCGGGGCTGACGACACCGCTCGGGTTCATCCAGAGGAAGTGCCAGCTAAGATGGTGGCCCTGTGGTTGAAGAGCATTATAAGCAACAAGGACAACCCTAGAGGAGCCAGGGGAGTTGTCCCATTCAGTGACGACAATCAGCCAGACAAGGTGTGTCTTCTATCGCCGACTGCTTTTGGGTACATATTCCGGCTGTCCCTGAATCCGACTGACTTTTACTCGACTTCTTGTCTTGTAGGTTTTTACTGAGATGTACTCGATGCCCAATGGTGAACAAGTTCTGGAGCAAGGCTAGGAGGGAGGGGACAACACGGAGGAGAGCGGTGATTGGAAATGTTCTAAAGAAGAAGACGAAGAGGAAAGCGATGAGTCGGACGACGAAGAAACGGTCGACTCGCCGCCTCGCTCAGAATGTCGATCTAAGCAACACCATGACCCAGCGGGCGGGCGCGGCAAGAACTTGCCCCCAAGCACCCAAACATAGAAGCACACTCGGACATCGACTCCGGAGCCAACGGAAAAAATCACCAAGCAGCCCAAGGTTGCTCCTCCAAAAGCTCGGAAGACTCTGCCCAGGATCAAGATGGATGTTCCTGTTGCCTCTGGGTGAGTATCCCTTCCGTGTTTACTCCTGTCGCCTGATTCCTCTGTTTTGACCGAATGGATCATGCATCTTTCTAGCCCAACCTCTGCCGCGACTAACATGGACATTGACAAGGCCCCATGAGATGAGGAAACTGACGACATGGCTACCTCTAGAGCTGGTAAGTCCGCTTGATTAAAACTTATTTTGTCGATTGAGTTGTCGGTCAGTTGAATATCTAATGTTTTTGCTTTTTGCTGCAGCTCCACGAGACATTGTCGTGCTTCCTGATGATGATGAAGAAGAAGTGCCTCTGAGGGAGAGGAGGAGGAGAGGCAAGGGCTCGAGCGGGAGAGTGCTTGAGGTTCAAGCCCCTCAGCCGATGCCGGTGCTTGAGACGTTGGTCGAGCGATTTGGAGATCCGGTTCGGACCAACGTCACATTCGCCGACCCGCTGATGACTGATCGCCCATCGGGGTCGACTGCTCTGACTCCTGCTGCTCAAGTGCAACTCCATGCGTCCGACCCAGTGGCTGCTTCAGCCGCCTTGGCGCCATCACTCTTTGCTATATACCAAACTCCAGACGACTCACTGAGTGCCGCCAGGGAGGCTCTTCGTCAGGTGAATCTTGTTATGGAACAAGTGAAGGTGATGCACGAGGCTAGTCAGGTGGCCTATAACGCCAGCACCGCTCTGCAGACCAACGACAAGGTCAGTTAACTCCAGACTGAACTTTTGAATCATAAAAACTACCGCTGTTGCTTCGCTGCCCATATGTGCATCTACTATCATGGGTCTGTGTTTCGTATCCGATCACCCACTGGGGTGTGCTTGCCTTAGAGTTTAATATGTCTTCCACTCCACTCGACTGTTGCTGAGTCGAGTGTTTGTCCGTACCAGTGTGGGCACGCTAACTGCACCCACTGGGTGTAGTCCCCGAGACCACCGTCGACTGCTGGCAGTCGACTGGGGTCTGAGAATCTACTCTCTCTCTCTCTCTCTTTTGACTCAAGCTGGGCAGACCATGCTGAGTGTTGATCCAAACCAGTGGGGCCACGCTAAGTGCACCCACTGGGTGTAGTCCCGAGACTACTGTTGAATGTTTGATTCAGTAGTAGTCTTTGAGTAACTTTCACTGTGATTGTCTTTCTGTCGACTGATATATCTCTCTCGCTCACTACAGAGGTCTTGTGATCTTGGGGCTCAACTTTCTGAGTTGAACAAGCAACAAATTAGCCTCAATCTTGATCTTGAACTGGCAAAGAAGAACCTCAAGACTGCTCAGGAAGAAACAAC
Organism: Triticum dicoccoides; assembly: GCF_002162155.2. NCBI lineage: Eukaryota > Viridiplantae > Streptophyta > Magnoliopsida > Poales > Poaceae > Triticum > Triticum dicoccoides. Next base: position 505,289,107 of record NC_041381.1, on the reverse strand, counting down.
CATCATGGGAGGTAACCAATCGACACGTGTCCACCTTGTGGCTCGCGCCTTTCAGTGTTTTTTCTTTCAGTCTCTATGAACCGAGTGACTTCACACGAACACATGTGCATAGTGAAAACCGTCAGCTTCAAGCTCGTATGAAGAGTGTTGTTTGTTTAGAGAAAATGAAGGAAGCTCTGGAGAAGAAGGATCTGGACCTCGCTGCTGCTTAGAAGGAGGCGCGACAGAAGACAGCGCTTGCAGACAAGAAGCTGGCTTCAGTCAGCAAGTTGGAAGAGGAGAACTTGAAGCTGAAGACTGCCATCTCTGATGCCAATCGGGAGGTTGAGCAACTGAAGAAAGACAAGGAGAACCTGACCAATGAAGTCGGAAGCCTCAAAGCTAAGACGGGTGAGCTGGGGTCCTATCTGGGACAACTTGCTACAAAAATGGTCCTGAAGCTTGAAGGTATCATCGTTCGACTGATTGGTTGTCGTCGATTAGGATGTCTTGTTATACTGTCGACTCACCATTTTCCCCGATTGTGCAGAATTTTGCCAGGACTTTGAGGCTGAGACTGGGCGGGTTGAGACGGGTCTCGACCCCATCAATTGTCCTGTTAAAGATGATGTTGCGATGAGCCTGCTGCGGTTGGAATCACACATGGATAGTGATGTTGCTTATCTGGCTCGTCTGAAGGCGGCGATGACTCGAGTTGATACCGAACTCTGGCCTCAGGCAGAACTTTCACAAGATCTCGAGTCGTTGATGACTCGACTGAATGAGATCCCTGGCCGAGTGCATGAATGGAAGAAATCATCTGCTTGCTGTGGCGCTAACATTGCCCTGTCATTGGTCCAAGTGCACTTCAAAGATGCCAGAGAAGACAAGCTGGCGGCCCTCAAGGTTATGAACACTAAGAAGCACACCTTCTAGTCCTTCACGGACACCTTCCTCGAGGCTGCCACTCGCATTGCAGACATCATTGACCTTAACAGTTTCTGCGATCCAGCCAGCCCCCCTCCTGACGAGTGACCGAAAAACATTACGCCCCACATTTATTTGCCTCGGAATGCCGAGTGATCATGTAATAGTTAAACTCTTTTGCGATGGATGCCCGAGTACTCTTTCCCACTTCAGTTCTGAACTTTTGCAGGGTTTATTCGAACTTGGATTTCTTTGAATATCGTGGCTTTTGCTCGGTTTCTTAAACTGTTTCTGATTGTCCCTTGGTCCCGAGAGGACTTGATCTTCTCACCCTTTGCCGAATGAAAGTACATTGTACTTGTGGCGGAGCTTAGTCGCGGTGTTCAATCGACACCTTGTCGTCCTTGCGGGTAGAGATGGAACATTGTATTTGTGGCGTAGCTCAGAGATAGTGCTCAGTCGACGCCTCGTCATCCCTACGGATAGGGATGGAATGCACATTGTATTTGTGGCGTAGCTCAGAGGTGTTCAATCGACACCTCACCGTCCTTGTGGATAGGGATGGAACACACGTTGTACTTGTGGTGGTGAAGTCCCCGAGTGGGAGGATTGCTCTCCACTCAGAGTGTTTTTAACTTAGGCGATTACGGGGTCGCGGCTAAGCCCCTGAGTGGGAGGATTGCTCTCCACTCGGAGTGTTTTTAACTTAGGCGATTACGGGGTCGCAGCTAAGCCCCCGAGTGGGAGGATTTCTCTCCACTCGGAGTGTTTTTAACTTAGGCAATTACGGGGTTGCAGCTAAGCCCCTGA
>NC_041381.1:505276395-505286605 GCF_002162155.2 Triticum dicoccoides | reverse complement strand
TACGGGGTCGTAGCTAAGCCCTCAAGTGAGAGGATTGCTCTCCACTCGGAGTGTTTTTAACTTAGGCGATTACGGGGGTCGCAGCTAAGCTCCCGAGTGGGAGGATTGGTCACCACTTGGATTGTTTTTAACTTAGGCGATTACGGGGTCGCACCTAAGCTTCTGAGTGGGAGGATTGTTCACCACTTGGAGTGTTTTTAACTTAGGCGATTACGGGGTCGCAGCTAAGCCCCCGAGTGGGAGGATTGCTCTCCACTCGGAGTGTTTTTAACTTAGGCGATTACGGGGTTGCAGCTAAGCTCCCGAGTGGGAGGATTGGTCACCACTCAGAGTGTTTTTAACTTAGGCGAATCAGATTCGCGGCTAAGCCTCCTGCTGGGGGATTTTAGACACAGATCCTTATGGAAAACTGATCATTGTGATATTGAAAAAATCTTGTCTTTGGAAAGCAAACTGAAACACTTTTATTACAACTCGTCGGGTCGAGTGATCTATGTGTAGAAGTGACGGAGCAGCTCCGCGTTCCATGCTTGTGGCTCGTCTATCTTCTTGGCTATGTTATAGATGTGGTAGGCTCCATTGTGAAGCACCTTGGTGATGATGAAGGGGCCTTCCCAGGCCGGGGCCAGCTTTTGAGGTCGCTTCTGATCCACTCGAAGAACCAGGTCTCCCTCTTGGAATGCTCGTCCGCTGACGTTTCAGGCATGGAGTCGACGCAGATCTTGCTGGTAGATGGTCGACCGGATCAAAGCCATCTCACGCTCCTCCTCTAGGAGATCAACAACGTCTTCTTGTGCTTGTTCCGCTTCAGCTTCTATGAATAGTTGCACTCTGGGGGCATTGTGCAGCAAATCACTCGGGAGGACGACCTCTGCACCGTACACCAAGAAGAAAGGAGTCCGGCTAGTCGACCGATTTGGTGTTGTCCTCAGCCCCCATAAGGCAGAAGGCAACTCAGTTACCCAGGCACCAGAAACATGCTTGAGATCACACATCAGGCGGGGTTTTAATCCTTGGAGAATCAAAAGTTCGGCCTTTCTGCTTGTCCATTTGACTGAGGTTGTGCGACAGATGCATAATTGACCTGAGTGCCTTGTGTTGCGCAGAACGCCTTGAAGTCGTCAGAATCAAAGTTGGAGCCATTATCCGTGATAATGTTGTGAGGGACCCCATATCTGAATATCAACTCCCTGACGAAACTGACAGTAGTGCTTGCGCTGAGGTTCTTGATGGGTTTAGCTTCAATCCACTTGGTGAACTTGTCGACTGCTACGAGCACATGGGTGAAACCACTCGCGCCGGTCTTGAAGAGGCCGACCATATCCAACCCCCAGACTGCGAACGGCCAGACAAGAGGGATAGTCTTCAAGGCGGATGCTGGCTTGTGGGACATGTTGGAATAGAACTGGCAGCCCGCACACTTGTCAACTATATCCTTTGCCATTTCGTTTGCCCGAGGCCAATAGAATCCCGCTCGGTATGCTTTGGCCACGATGGTCCGAGAGGACGCATGGTGACCACAGGTCCTCGAGTGGATATCATTTAAGATCATTCGACCTTCTTCAGGGGTGATGCAGCGCTGGGCTACTCCTGTGACACTTTCCCTGTAAAGCTAATCTTTCATCACTGTAAAGGCTTTGGATCAATAGACTATCTGACGGGATTCATCTTCATCTTCTGGGAGCTCCTTTCTGAGAATGTACGCAATGTACGGCACTGTCCAGTCGGGCGTGATCACTAGGACTTCCATGATCAGGTCGACCACGGCTGGAATCTCAATCTCAGTCGGGTTGGTTGAACTTATCGTTTGCGGGGGCTCTTCCTTGAAGGGATCCTCTTGTACGGACGGGGTATGGAGATGTTTCAAGAACACATTACTAGGGATAGGCTTCGGAGTGGAACCTATCTTGGCCAGATCATCCGCCGCTTGATTCTTGAGCCGGGGTATGTGGTGGAGCTCTAACCCCTCAAACTTCTTCTCCAACTTTCTCACTGCATTGCAATAACCTGCCATTGCAGGGCTCCTAACATCCCATTCTTTCATCACTGGATTGACCACTAAATCTGAGTCGCTGTAGACCACCAGGCGCCGGACGCCGAGTGAGATGGCCATACGCAACCCATATAAAAGTGCCCCGTATTCAGCTTCATTGTTGGAAGAATCAAAGTGAATCTGAAGGACATAAATGAGCTTGTCTCCTCGTGGGGATACTAAAACCACTCCTGCGCCAGAGCCATTCAACATTTTGGACCCATCAAAGAACATCCAATGTTCCGACTGGATTTGAGTCAGCTGTTGTTGTTCTGTCCACTCTGCGAGGAAGTCTGCAATTGCCTGAGACTTGATGGCCTTCTTTGCCTCAAACTTGATATCCAATGGAAGAAGTTCAATCGCCCACTTTGCCACTCGACCAGTTGCATCTCTGTTATTCAGAATCTCTGACAAAGGAGCGTCGCTGACGACTGAAACTGAATGATCAGAGAAGTAGTGTGCAACCTTTTTCATGGTTAAGTAAATCCCGTAAACAAGCTTCTGATAGTGAGGGTATCTCTTCTTGGATGGGGTCAAAACTTCTGAAATGTAATAGACTGGGCGCTGAACTTTGAAGGCTTTGCCTTCCTCTACCCGCTCGACCGTGAGCACTGTGCTGACAACTTGTCCCGTGGCTGCGATGTAAAGCAAAAGAGGCTCCTTGCTGATTGGAGCAGCAAGCACCAGCTGGGTGGAAAGCAGGGCTTTGAGCTCTTCAAATGCTGCTTCAGCTTCATCATTCCACTCGAACTTGTCAGACTTCTTCATTAGTCGGTAAAGAGGCAATGCCTTTTCATCGAGGCGTGAGATGGATTGACTCAATGCAGCCAAGCAACCAGTAAGCTTCTGAACATCATGCACTCGCACTGGCATTTCATTCGGAGGATTGTGCCAATCTTCTCTGGATTTGCATCAATTCCTCGTTCGAAAATGAGAAAACTGAGTAACTTTCCGCCTGGGACTCTGAATGTGCATTTTGATGGAGTGAGCTTGATATCGTACCTTCTCAGGTTGGCAAAGGTTTCAGCGAGGTCAGTCAGCAGGTCGAAACCTTTGCGTGACTTAACCACAATGTCATCCATGTAAGCTTCCACGTTCTGACTGATCTGAGTGAGCAGGCACTTCTGGATCATGCGCATGAACATGGCGCCAGCATTCTTGAGGACAAAGGGCATGGTGACATAACAAAATCACCCGAACAGGGTGATGAAGGCAGTCTTGATCTCATCGGGTCCAAACAGTCGGATCTGATGGTACCCAGAATAGGCGTCCGGGAAGGACAGTCGCTCGCACCCCACAGTCGAGTCGACTATCTCGTCGATGCGGGGCAGCGGAAAATGATCCTTCGGGCAGGCCCGATTGATGTGCTTGAAGTCAATGCACATTCGTAGTGATTTGTCTTTCTTAGGAACCGTAACAACATTGGCGAGCCACTCGGAGCAGTAGATCTCGCGAATGAACTCTGCGGCCAGGAGTCGAGCCACTTCTTCGCCAATGGCCTTCCTCTTCTCTGTGGCAGACCGATGGAGATGCTCTTTGACCGGTTTTGCTTTCGATTCGATGCTTAAACAGTGCTCAGCCAGCCCCCTGGGTACACCTGGCATGTTAGACGGCTTCCATGTGAAGATGTCCCAGTTCTCACGGAGGAACTGGATGAGCGCGGCTTCCTATTTTCTATCGAGCGTCATGGAAATATGAGTCAGAGCAGCATTGGGATCGGTCAGGTGGATGTGAACTGGCTTCATCTCTCCGGTCGACTGGAACGCGGACTCTGATGCAGGCCTCTTGGCGCGCAGCAAATCACTCGGATCTGCTGTCTTCGTATACTCTTGGAACTCCACTGCTGCCATCTGCTCATCTGCTATTTTTGCACCATCTTGAAGACAATCTTCTGCTTTCTTCCGGTTACCATAGACTGTAATCACGCCTTTGGGGTTGGGCATTTTCATTTTGAGGTACACATAACATGGTCGAGCCATGAAGCTGGCATAGGCAGGTCTGCCCAGAATGGCGTTATAAGCACTCTCGAAATCCACGACTTCAAATGTCAATTTCTCTTTGTGGAAATTCTTCTCATCGCTGAAAACCACATAAAGAGCTATCTGGCCGAGTGACTCAGCTTTGTTTCCAGGGATGACTCCGTGGAACCTCATGTTACTCTCGCTCAGTTTAGATATTGGAATGCCCATTCCTTTAAGAGCTTCGACATACAGAATATTGAGGCCACTGCCGCCATCCATCAGAACTTTGGTCAATCGGGTGCCTCCAACAACTAGGTCGACCACCAGCGCCTGCCGCCCAGGGGTAGCTACTCGTGGAGGGTGGTCCGACTGGTTGAATGTGATAGGAGTCTTTGATCATTTTAAATACTTGGGCGTCGCTGGAGCGACCATGTTCACTTCCCGGTTGATGACTTTCCGTAGACTTTTGTTTTCGACATCAGCAAAAATCACCAGGGTGGCATTAACCTGGGGATATCCATCCTCCTCTTCTTCCTTGTATTCCTCCTTTTCAGAATCCTTATCCTTTTCACTGGGCTGACCCTTCTTCTGGAAGCTCTGGATCAGGAGTCGATATTGTCGAGTGGTATGCTTGGGGAGGATTAAATTTCCCTCTTCATCTTTCTTGGTGTGAATATGACACGGCAAATCCATCACATCGTTCCCATCTTGATCTTTCACTTTCTTGGCATTCCAGGGCCCTTTGGTCTTCCCCTTGAACTTCCCTTGATTTACCACTACTGCCTCGGCACGCCCTGCTGCCTCAGCCTTTCGCTTCTACTTCCAACTGGAATTCCCTCCTCCGGTGTCCTGGGCGACTGTTTTATGCTTGCCACTCCACAGTCGGTCCTCCTCTTCACTGTTAGTATATTTGGTGGCAATCTCCATCATCCGAGTCAAAGTCATATCTCCTGTCCGACCGAACTTCAGATTGAGCTCTCTATAGCGAACGCCTTCCTTGAAGGCACAGACTGCTTGGTGATCTAACACATTCTCCACTGTGTGATGCAGAGTGATCCATCTCTGGATATAGTCTCTCAAGGTTTCATTCGGCTTTTGCACACAGTGTTGCAACTCCGGTAGACCGGCTGGTCTCTTGCAGGCGCCCTCGAATGTTCTGGTGAACACTCGGGCCAACTTATCCCAACTCAAAATACTCCCAGGGGCCAACTGATTGAGCCAAGCTCTGGCAGAACCTTCAAGCATCAGAGGGAGGTGCTTCATGACCACCTCATTCGCTGCCGCCGCCGATGTGCACAACCACTCGGTAATCTTCAAGCCAAGTGTCAGGTTTCAACTCTCCCATGAACTTGCTGACACCAGCAGCCAATCTGAAGTTGTGGGGGATCTTCGCGGCCCTGATGGCCCTTGCGAAGCACTCGGGGCAAGATACGTGGACCCTGCTACCGCTGGGTCCGTCTCTGTTCAGCCCCTCTCTGTATGCTCTATTCCGGTCGACTAAGCCCTGAACAAGGACTGACCTCGCGTCGAACCCAGGCTCTCTTGGTTTGACTGGAACCCTGCGGTCATTACCGAATGGATGCATGTCGTCATACCGTCGGGGCGCGTATGACCCGCCCCTCGGGAGGGGAGAAGGCACTCAACGGTAGTTGTCACGGGCGAACTCACGGTCATCATTTCCATGAACTCTTCCCAAATGCCGATCCTGACGGTGCTCACGATCTCTTTGCCTCAAGGTGATCTAGGACTGTGTGCCGACTGAATGGTTTTTGTCCTTACCGACCGACTGCGAATTCTGTTCCGCGATTGGGACACCACGGAGTTCTGATCTCGTGCTGCCCGGAGCAGTGCTCTGATCTATTCCAGGCCTCTCCCGGCCTCCGAGCGGGACGGCTGGATGGACTCCACAATACGCGCAGCCGCTGCGAGATTCTGGATCAGCGTGCGGAATACCCGGGTTTCCGGTGGAAACAGTTATCGCGTGTGCCGACTGGATCTGGGGATCAGTCGACGGGCGCGTTCGTTGAAAGAATGTTGGAGATTCTCCAAACGGGTGCGCTCGGCCAGCGTGGCCAGGCGCACGTCCTCCAAGGCTCGAGTCTCGGCGGTTTCCCCTATGATGAGGGTATGGAGAGCCTCCTTGTTGCGGCAATGCAGCTCCTCCCTCTACTGCGAACTAAGAGGTTGAGGCTGGTACTCCTCGTGGCCGAGTGACCCGTCGTCGTCCCTGTTCTCGCCGCCGCGGCGGTAACCAGATGGGCTACGATGAGAGTCGACCATGAGAACTTCTGCCGTGGGGTCACAACTCCCGCTCTCGGAAAGTGTGTCTGTGAAGTCGGTCGACTGGACCGCAGTGATATACGTCGGGCTCGATCACCGTGACCTGGGGGGTGAACGTCTGGCGAGCCACCGCGCGCTTCACCCACCGCTCGAGCCGTGAACGGCCCGACCGCTTGCGGCGGCGGCCAGCGGAGCGAGAAGTCGACACGGGCGTTGACTGGTACGGAGTCGACGGCTGCCTGAGGAGGACGCCTCGGGCACTCGCGCGGAAGTGCGACGAACCTCGGATCGGCAGCGCCTCGACATCGAGGGGGGCCTCCTGGAGCCAGGCCAAATCGTCGGCGATGAATGTGAGCGCTCCGAGTCAGAACTTGTGGCCCATGATCAAACCGCCGCCGGAAACCATGTTGATGAAGACTGAAGAAATTACAACCTCGCCGGAAGTCGCTAAGACGCTTAGCCCCACGGTGGGCGCCAACTGTTGTGGTACTAAGACTAACAATAAGAATAGGGGGTACGTAGGAGGAGGCAAGGTCCTAGCTACGGTGAGATTGTACGCAAGTGTTTACGAGTTCAAGCCCCTCTCGGAGGAGGTAAAAGCCCTACGTCTCGGTGCCTAGAGGCGGTCGACTGGATTTTAGTATATGCGTGTGTGTTACAGGGGGTGCGAACCCCTGTCTCAGAGGAGGGGGGTGGCTTATATAGAGTGCGCCAGGACCCCAGCTCCCCTCCGTTACAGAGGGTTCAATGTACATAAAGGAGGGGCGTTACTGATAACGCCAGCTATAAGTGTCATTAATGTCCATGAAGACTACGGAGTGAATGTCCGACCGTTGCAGTTCCGTGTGACTCCTATTCTTCATAGGTTGAGTGGTTTCTTGTATGGTCGAGTGGTCTTCGAAAAGGTCGGTTACCCGAGTGATATGGTTGGTCGAGTGGCTTGCACTCGACGTCTTCCTTGGGTACTCTCTGTTGTCTCTTGAGTTTCTTTGCTTCTAGGGTGGAGACCTTGGGTAGGGTATGTTGGTCAGGCCTATGACCCTACCCTAGGTCTATATCCTCATCAGGCGCCGCTGGCAGCAAGGAAGAGTAGTGCACGGTAAGGCACCACCGCTCGTCCCCTCCCATCGACGGCAAGCTTGGTGGGCTCAACAACACCGGCCGATTAGTTTCTTGGCAGCAATGTGGAAGCGGACAACTTCATTTCTCGGGCCTCCGGAGGCGGAGCTGGAGAGTGTCGATGCGGAACTGGAGACGGTGAAGTTTTAGTTCTCACGGCTCATAGCCGGACATAGGGAACGGGCGCCGGCGATAATTTAGATTAGGTATTAATTATATCTTTAGATCCGGACTAACACCGCTTTGATGTAAATGTAATGAAATCTGTTATGTTTATATGAAATCCGAACATGTTTATATAAATCCGCCCATTTTGATCGAATTTCGTCCAACTGGTTCAAGTTGTAGTCAAAAAAATATGCGGCTACGGTTGGATGACGGTCTTCCGCATCCGTGTTCGAGGACTGATCCTTCTATGCGCGGATGAATGCAGTAGAAAATTTAGGGGTTGCGGTTGGAGATGCCTTTATACCGATCGCCGTCGGTTATATTTCTCGGGCAAGTAGCAGCGGAAGCAGCAGTATGATCGCTACTTCGCTAGGACTATCCTTCTTTCAGAAAGAAGTCATTCTGTGTGCACAAAGGTGTGTGTGCAGAGACAACAAATGTTTGTATAGAGGCGCATGTGTAAATAAGAAAAATTCAAACAAGTAACACTTGTATGCAATCTGCATGGAAAACAGTACAACACATGAAAATCTTAAAAAGAAAATCAGAAGTATATATAATCACCACTTCACCAGCAACAAGATTCACATGAAGATCTTAAAATAGAAAATCAGCACTATATATACTGCTGACAGCACCCCTACTACCAACTGAAACAGCAGCCGCCCTGGACTGCTACCAAACATCGAGACGGCCAGTATATTCCTCGCGGGTGCAGTACATTCTGCAGGTAGTTGACGATCAGTTGCTTTTCATACTCAAGTCTGCAAGCGGCTTAGCAATGAGCACCTGAACTTTTGCTTCATTGCTTAGCTGAGATGGCTCAATCATGCAAATGCATATACGGTCCACTAATGCTTATAATGTTGACGATATGGACATAGATTGATCATGTGCGTACATTATACTTGCATATCCACCTGAACATCAGTGTCGAGTGCAGCAGCAGCCAGCCATTACCGATGCTCCTCACTGCCAATGACTACAACTGCCCAGCCATCGTTCGGCGACATATGCTGATGGACTCTTCTAGGTTCTCAATCGCCGGCCACATCTCATTAATCAAGGGTATACGAATCTCAGACCTCCGCTATGCAATGACGCGGACGTGGCTTTGTGGAATGATGAAATCCTAAGACGGAGGAGCATGCCTTCTTGCTGAGTTTTAACCATCACAAAAGTTGTACACCAAGAACATGAACATCTGAACAAAATCTGGACAGTACAGAACATGAACATCACAAATGAATCTGATGCACATAGAGAGATGAGGTAGCTTGCTCACCTTTAGATGCGAGGTGGAGCACTGAAAAGGACAGTAGGCGGCCAGCCGGCGACCAGCATGGAAGAGGACAAGATGGTGAAGAACTGCAGCTTAGATGGTGGTCGGGGATGGATGGCCGCGTCACAAGCAATGGAGCGACGCATAGCGTGATGCACGGGGCACGGCGGTTGACGGCTTGGATGCTGGTCGTGGTCGTCACCGGTCCTGAGGGCGGCTCGGGGCGTCGGGATTCATCGATCAGGGCGTGCGGCACCTTGGTGCGGCCGTCATCACGGTCTCATGGGGAGAGTGGCATCGGGCCACAGCGGCGGCCGGCGGCTAGGGTTTGTCGTGAGAGAGAATGGGGAACGGGAGGTTGCTGTCCCGTGAATCGTGAGGAGAGCCGAGGGTGAGATCGGGTGATGACTTGGGCTGGCCGGATGGGCTTTTGGTAAACCCTTGTGTATGGGCTTTTACTAGTTCGGTCTTTACGGGCTATTCGGTCATTGAGACAGCAGGACCGAACAGACCGTAACAAATTCGGTCTTTAGTTTGTGCTGACCGTTTCTTATTCGGTCTTTTTTAGTTCGGTCTTTTCGGGTTTGGTCTCAGTCTTTTCGGGTTCGGTTTTCGGTCTTTGGTTTTTATGCCCGGGGTGAATCGCTAGGACTATCCTTCTTTCAGAAAAGAAGTCATTCTGTGTGCGTTCTTCGTTTAAATACTGAAAATCAGGACGAATAGTTCGCCCAGCTGAACTCTGTTCATCGGTCAAAGGCAACTGACGCACAGTTGGGCGAATTTAGTTCAGTGCAACTTGGACTCTGTCTTCGTCTTGTCCCTGCCAAAATTAGGCCCGTGGTGTCACAATAACGTTTTGATTGGGCATGCATACCGGAACTACACAATCATCGCCATATCAGAATTTCGACTGGTCAGCAGCACTTAATCCGCGTAGAATAACGACATTGCAACAAATCATACTAACCAATTCTTCCTCTCAATAAATTGACAGGAACTAGTCCTCAATATAACTAAACACCAACTAGAAATAAATGCTTATGAAGAAACAGATGGCACATGAACTTAATATGATCAAACCCGAGAGGGAATCAATGAACAATTGTTAGCTAGGTTGTCGCTGTACACAGACACACATTACAGAAACACGTGCACGTGTTTCCTTTCTTTTAGTTTTAGTACCATTTCTTGATACCGTGCATGTGTTTCCTATGCGCTTCTACTGGTGCCAACGGCTCCTAAGGACATCTCTAACGATCATCAAACTGCCCATATATGTCTGGACTGTATGATCCAGACGTGTTCTTCTTATCCTAGGTAGTCGTGCATCAGTCTGTTTGGCGGTTTGGAGGCACTTTTCCCATAAAA
>NC_041381.1:505272055-505276066 GCF_002162155.2 Triticum dicoccoides | reverse complement strand
GCACTTTTCTTCCGATGCACGCACCGCTTCCCGCACCACATCAATGTCGGCCTAGAGCACGTAGCGGCCGACATTGATGCTGTGTGATGTGACCGGATGGGAAGGCGGCGCTGACTGACGCGACCTCTCGGGAGCCGCCGCATCAATGCAGACATAGCTTCCTGAGGAACCAACTTCGGCCGCTCCGCCACATTGAAGCGGCTGACCGTCCGTTCGCATGGCCTCACCACGACTTTATGAGTCGTGCTCTGGCGTCGTCCACAGCACGCTCACCACATCATCCTCCTACCCTCCGTCCCTTCTTCCTCCGCAACTCCAGCGATGGGCAAGTCGTGGGCCTCAACGGCGGCAGGTGGCAGCTCCGAAACGGCGGGTGGTTCGTAGCAAAAGGCAGGGATCATCATCTCCTAAGGACCGGCCGCCCAGCTGGAGTCGGCACGTTCACTGTCACGGACGAGGAGTACGGGCAACAGATGGAGGTGATGCTCCATCGCTCCGTTGTCCACGTCAGCATCCCGATGGTGCCACCGGAGACGCTCATCCGCGTGAAGCCGAAACCCGCCTCCCCTCCGCGCTCTTCCCGTGCAGCCGTGACGTCCAAATCAGACGTCGAGTCAAGGAGGAGCCCCTCTCACCGCCCCGGCACGTCAAGGAGAAGCGGCTCTCTCCGTCGCCACGCCGTGTGAAGGAGGAGCGGCGGAGCCGCGTCAAGGAGGAGCATCGATCACCGCCGCCCCTGCCCCGTGCGATCGCCGCGAAGGCGCGTGTTCGCATTCGCCACTACCTCGGGGGCGGCAGCAACAACGAGAGCAGCTTGTCGTCCCAGAGCGCCCTAATGGTGCAGGAGTACACCGACAGGTAACAGCACCAGCGGGACAGGCGCAATGCGGCGCACTGGTCGAAGCTCGCGGACTCCGACGTCCCGCCGCCACACATCACGGTGGAACCAAACCTGGCATACACGTGGGCCCTGGACCGCGTCGTGTCAGCGACGGAGATGAGCAAGCATCATCTCCTCCGCCTCGACGGGGAGATGGCCAAGTACAACGAAGATTGGTCTTTCAGCGAGATCGACGCCGCCAATGTCGCCTCCTCCAAGGCCCGCCGGCCTCTTCCTTAGCCCACGTCGTCGATGGCCACGGTCGCGCTGCGCATGGCGCGGAAGGAAGCCGAGCGGATCATCCATGAGTATCAGGCGGTTGCCGGGAAGCCCTGCCGCGACGTCGCGCCGCACGAAGCCTGATGACGACAACAACGGATACGGCGACAATGACGGGGGAGCCGCCGGCCAGCCCGGCATGGCCTACAAGGTCACCGTTAAGTAGGATAGTGTAGGAGTAGGGTTTTTTAAGGGTTTTAGTTCACCTGATAAAACACCTTCTGGTTTTATGTAAAAAGAATCTAAAAGTAAGTGGGTATCGTCGGGTTTGCATCAAATTTTGTCATTTTTGTTAAAATCTGTTTGAAATGTAACTAGACATATGCTGGCAGTTTTGAATGGCCAACTCCCGCATCCGTGTGTGCGCACTGGCCCCTCTATCTTCGAACGGATGCCGGCTCAAACTTGCGGTGAGATGCCCTAACTAGGGAAGTGCCTTTGTCCTACCGCCGTTCATATTAGCGCATCTAACTACAAACTAAATTCATTTGCGTGATCGCCTGTGCTGATGTAACTGTGCATCTCCCACTTTCAGACTAATCCAGCAGCGTGCTCTCTCTCTCTCTCTCTAAAAGAGACTAAACTAGTTTTTTTTCTCGCTTCAAACTCGTAGGCTGTACGTAGCCGTCACGTAGGGACCATGCGTATGTCCAACCCTGTCACGTCTATAACGAATCAATTTTTTTTTTGCGGGCACGTTTATAATGAATCAGTTCAATGGTCTCGAGGGACCCAGTTCCGTAGATGTGTATATTCTGAGATATACAAACTTTCAAATTCATATAGAAATAAGATTTGTCTACTGGGGAATATCCTCGCACCGCCAACGACGAATAATTTCACCGAACAAGTGTAGAGGTGGAGAGATGGACACGGCTGAACGGGCCGGAAGTGCACGCAGCACCAAACGGCCGGCACTCTTGTACGGAGGCACTATTTTAGGCGAAATGGTATCCGGTCAATGATATTCCGTCTGTCCGTCGGAATCACAGTATAGGCACCCGTTTTTTCTTCTTCAGTATAGTCCCGTCTGTGCACGTACGTACGCGTCGACGGCGAGGTGTACAAGCCACGGCTCCATGGCGGATGAATGGCCGGCTACGACCACCCCAACGAGGATAATGCTTAAAACTAGCTCTCCATGTCGCATGCATGGTCATGCTATTTTGTTGTAACCTTTGCTTTGGACACAAATAAACAGTTGGGCCCCTGTACTTGTTCCATTCAACCAGCTGCATGCGGCCACAGCCCACAGAGTACTATACAATTAAGGATGGATGGTTGAGCACCATTCTAAGTAATTCAACGCCACATGCACCAAAAGCAGAGTTCAGCTCTGGAAAGATGGATTTCTTAGGACGAATAATAGCGCACGCATGTCACGAATGAATGATGACAAGGAAGAAATGTATCGAAGGTCTGTACGTTCGGCCGGCTTAACCCGTGCCCCGCCACTCGGTTTGGTGGCTCTAATTCTGGTTCGGTTGCCGTTAGCTTGTCGGTTATGCCCGCCCTACCGCCAGCCAACTATCCATCCACTTCTATGACTTATCCGTGGTTCACCCATTATATTTTCATTCCAATTTCTCGAAGAAAAGGTTCAGGTTAATACTTAATAGCGATCGACATCCCAGGAAATGAACCGATGTTGACACTGACGCGTCCAATGTTTAGTCGCTACGAGCTTTTGGAACACCGCGGCGCTGTCCCGCGAGTGTAGTCGGCCTGAGCCTTGCGGAAGATTAGTGCACCACGAGCTTCTTTTATGCTCGATCTGATCTCTTCGCCACATATACGCATCTGTCTCCCTTTATTTTGTGGGTTACTTTCGTCACAAACACGTGGACTTCGGTTAGAAGCAGAGTTTCTTGCACACGCATACGTGCACATTTGTGCTACGCCACGGTACGAAGTGGGAAATGTGCCGGAAATAACAAGAATTGTAGTGCAATTCAATGCATATCTGTTGCCTCTTTGATCTAATTTTCAACTACATACGTGTGACAATGGGGAACTCCTGTGGAATGAGACGTGGGCTGGGGAGGTGAATGCGTCCTGAAATGTACCCACGAGATAGTGTCAGTGTCGGTGGGCTACGTACCATGTTTGCTTGCCTCACGAGCTCACCCTTCCAAAAGCCCTGGCGAATATTGCCATACGAGTATGAGACCCCCATTTCCGTGTTAAATCATTGCAACTCCTGCAAAAACCGAAAGAAGGGAATAAAGATGCTCATGCCAGTGTGACACACGCTACGCTGTACTTCGGCCTGTGTAAAATCATTTTGCCCGCAGAAAAGCTCTCGAATAATAACCAAATCACTAGTTGACACATCCATACAAAATAAAGAAATTGCACCGAAATCCCTACGTTGGCCGTCTTCTTCCTCCGTAACGGGCCGATGCCGCGCCATCATAAGCCTCTTCGCCGCAGGAATCAGGTTGTCATTGTCTTGTTGATCACATACATTAAGTTATTAATGTCATCGTTCAGTTGGACTAGCATCTTGAAAAAAATCCCTCACCGTCAAAAGAGTCGCATAGCCGAGGGTCAAACCACCACGATTTCTTATGGCCCTCACACCAGCATCGAAGGCCGCACCAACATGACGAACATGAGCTCTGATACCATGTTAGAAGGGGATAGAGGGAGATTGACGGAATCGATGTTTATTGCTTGAGCCTCATGGGCATATATATATATATATATATATAGGAGTACAATGACCAACTTGGAGTCCAAGACAAGGCAGGACCAAATCCTAGTCTATCCTATACTTTCTAATAATCATAATACTCAACATCCACCCGCAGTCACAACGGTAGTGACGCAGACGATGAGACTGGAAAAGA
>NC_041381.1:505264611-505271478 GCF_002162155.2 Triticum dicoccoides | reverse complement strand
TCGTGGCTGGAGTGAAAACCGACCAAGTTGCTCAAGAAGGATAGTAGCGCTTTGTGCCATGTTGAGGTAGCCGAGAGCGTAGGGTGGTGTAGCCGTGGTCGAGGTAGACATGCGAAGAATGTCGTGGTCGATGTCGAGTCGGGGTAGACGGTGTCGCGGAAGTCAACGTGGAGCCGCGGGCGCAAGGAGGCGCCGAGTTAGTCATGGGCACAGTGGTGTTGAAGTAGTGGTGCGCTAGGAAGAAGACGTTGTTGATGACGCGTCACGCCTGGTGTGCCAAACCCAGGGACACGTCGTAACGAATGCACGCGCCGGTGTTGCCAGCACCGGGCATGCATAGACGGACGAAAACGAAGTTGACGAAGCGTCGCACCGAGCTTGCCAGGCCCCAGAACACGTCGTGGACGAAGGCACGCATCGGTGTTGCCAGCACCGGGCATGCGTAGACGAGGGACCCGCACGAGTTGTACGCCATTGGAGGAGTCTGATCAACTGCATGTGTGTGCCAATGTTGGATTCTGCGAAGATCGTCATCAAGTTTATGTGTGTCTTCACCGATCGACCAAGGGGTTGCAGCTGCTTCGTCCCTTTAGACCACAGCGTTGCCGTCCTATGATTCTCCCCACGCGCTGCCGCTGCGTCGGCCCTTCGGAACATAGTGTCGCGACCCGCGGTCCATTGCTGCCCCGTGGCCGTCCGCTCCAGGCCGTCCCCGTGGCTGCACCGACCCTCGCGATGCCGATGCATCACCCTATCGAGCCGTAGAGAGTGTGGCACGCGGTCTTTGCTGCCGCCCCGTGGTTCTCCCCACGACTGCACTAACTCGCGCACTGCCGCTGCTTTCCCCTTCAGGTCATAGTTCCGCGGCCTGCAGTCCACCGCCGCCCCGAGGTCGTCCTCTCCAGGCCGTACCTATGACTGCACCGACCCCATGCTGCCTCTATGTCGCTCCATTGGGTCATAGCGAGCGTGGCACGTGGTCCCTGCTGCTGCCCTGAGGTCCTCTCCGCCGTCGCCCCAACCCGCACGCTACCGCTGCATTGCCCCATCAGGCCGTAGCGTTGCGACACGCGGTGCAATTCGCCGTCCACGTGCGTCGACTTCTGTGTGGTATGCGCCGCACCAACTTCCTAGTTGCGGGAACGCCACCACCCGCGTCGTCTTCGTCACGTTGTCGGGTTCTTCCTCACCTACTTCGAGCACCACCGTCGTGATCCTCACCTAGCCGGCGCCGCCTCCATAGGCCGCCGCTCTTCTTCCCGGTCCACGGCAACTACGTTGACACCGGCCACCCCGACTCAACATCAACCATGGCATCCCTCGCACGCCTACCTCGACCATGACTACACCACCCTACGCTCTCAGCTCCATTGACATCGGCACAAAACCCTAAACACTAAACCCTAAAGTAATAGGAACTAGCACTGGACGCTGAATCAATATGTTAGTCCCAAAAAGTAATATAAAATGTTACCAAAAATATGTAAAAGTTGTAGAATGTTGGCATGAAACAATAACAAATTATAGATACAACAGAGATGTATCACTCACAAGCCTCTCCCCCACAAGAGTCGGGTTGTCATTGTCTTGTTGATCACATACATTAAGTTATTAAGGTCACGGTCCAGTTGGACCAGCATCCTGAAGAAAAATCCCTCGCCAACAAAAGAGCCGCATAGCCAAGGATCAATCCACCACGATTTCTTATGGCCCTCACACTGGCATCGAAGGCCGCACCAACATGACAAACACGAGGACACACGTGCAATGTTAAGCTGCCATCACTGCATTGATAGGCCCTACAAACGCTAACCTCGGCGTTCATAACGACTAGCAAGAACCCATCCATCAAGTCAACGACGCGAGGCCGCCAAGTCCTAACCTTAAGGGCATTTCTAACGGATCCCTTATAACTGGCTAGAGGAGTAAAAATGTGGTTTTACTCCTCTAACCAGGACCTAACTGATCCTTGATAGACCTTACTGGAGTAAAAAAATTGCTGCGCCGTCGCGAAACCTATTTTTACTCCCCCACTTGGCGGCCAAGTAAAACTTTTCTCCCTTTCTTCCTCTCCTCTACATCCTCTTCTCTCCCTCGCCCTGTCGTTGTCACGCCCCCTCCCCCGCCATTCCCTGTTTCCCTCTCTCCTTCCAGTGGCCGGATGCGGTGGCCAGAGGTCCCCACCGCCAATCCATAGTGCGAACGCGCACCGCCATGCCCGCGGGTCGTCGTCCGACGCGCATCCTTGAGCCGCCGCTGCTCTCCTAATCTGCCCGCCCCCACTGGATTCCCCAATTTCTCGGAGCTCCCTCCGCCGCGGCTGCCAACTAGGACCTATCTCGCATCCGGCGGCGCTCGTGAGGACATGGGTGCCGGAGATCACCGACCGGGATGTTGGGGAACATAGTAATAATTCAAAAAAAATTCCTACTTGTCACCGAGATCAATCTAGAAGATGCTAGCAATGAGAGAAAGAGAGAGAGAGGGAGGGAGAGAGGGAGTGCATCTTCATACCCTTGAAGATCGCAAAGCGGAAGCGTTACAAGAACGCGGATGATGGAGTCATACTCGCGGCGATTCAAATCGCGGAAGATCCGATCCAAGCGCCGAACAGACGGCGCCTCCGTGTTCAACACACGTACATCCTGGGGACGTCTCCTCCTTCTTGATCCAGCAAGGGGAGAGGAGAACTTGAGGGAGAACTCCGGCAGCACGACGGCGTGGTGGTGGTGGAGCTCGTGGTTCTCCGGTAGGGCTTCGCCAAGCACTACGAGGGAGGAGGAGGTGTAGGAGGGGGAAGGGCTGCTCCAGGGGCAATGGTGCTGTTGCCCTCCCACCCCCTCTATATTTATAGGGTGAAGGGGGGAGGGGGCCGGGCCCCTATATGCATCTATAGGGGGGGCGGCGTCCAAGGGGGGGGGACTTGCACCCCAAGCAAGGTGGGAGGCGCCCCCACCCCCTAGGGTTTTCAACCCTAGGCGCCTTGGGCCCTTGGGGGCGCACTAGCCCCTGGTTCCCACCCATATTCTGCCCACTTGGTCCCCCGGGGTAGGTGGCCCCACCCAGTGGACCCCCAAACACCTTCCGGTGGTCCCGGTACAATACCGATAACCCCCAAAACTATTCCGACGATTGAAACTGGACTTCCCATATATAAATCTTCACCTCCGGACCATTCTGAAACTCCTCATGACATCCGGGATCTCATCCGGGACTCTGAACAACATTCAGTAACCACATACAAGTTCCCATTACAACTCTAGCGCCACCGAACCTTAAGTGTGTAAACCCCACGGGTTCGGGAACCATGCAGACATGACCGAGACATCTCTTCAGCCAATAACCAATAGCGGGATCTGGATACCCATATTGGCTCCCACATGTTCCACGATGATCTCATCGGATGAACCACGATGTCAGGGATTCAATCAATCCCGTATACAATTCTATTTGTCCATTGGTATGTTACTTGCCCGAGATTCGACCGTCGGTATCCCCGTACCTCGTTCAATCTCGTTACCGGCAAGTCTCTTTACTCGTTCTATAATGCCTGATCTCGTGGCTAACTCCTTAGTCACATTGAGCTCATTATGATGATGCATTACCGAGTGGGCCCAGAGATACCTCTCTGTCATACAGAGTGACAAATCCCAGTCTCGATTAGTGCCAACCCAACAGATACTTTCAGAGATACCTGTAGCGCACCTTTATGGTCACCCAGTTACGTTGTGACGTTTGATACACCCAAAGCATTCCTATGGTTTCCGGGAGTTGCACAATCTCATGGTCTAAGGAAAGATACTTGACATTAGAAAAGCTGTAGCAAACGAACTACACGATTTTGTGCCATGCTTAGGATTGGGTCTTGTCCATCACATCATTCTCCTAATGATGTGATCTCATTATCAATGACATCCAATGTCCATGGTCAGGAAACCATAACCATCTATTGATCAACGAGCTAGTCAACTAGAGGCTCACTGGGGACATGTTGTGGTCTATGTATCCACACATGTATTATGTTCTTCGGTTAATATAATTATAGCATGAACAATAGACAATTATCATGAACAAGGAAATATAATAATAACCACCTTATTATTGCCTCTAGGGCATATTTCCAACAGTCTCCCACTTGCACTAGAGTCAATAATCTAGTTACATTGTGATGAATCGAACATCCATAGAGTTCTGGAGCTGATCATGTTTTGCTCGTGGAAGAGGTTTAGTCAATGGATCTGCGACATTCAGATCTGTATGCACTTTACAAATATCCATGTCTCCATCTTGAATATATTCACGAATGGAGTTGAAGCGACGCCTTATATGCCTTGTCTTCTTGTGAAACCTGGGCTCCTTGGCAAGGGCAATAACTCCGGTGTTGTCATAGAAGAGAGTCATCGGGCCCGACGCATTGGGAATCACTCCTAGGTTGGTGATAAACTCATTCATCCAGACTGCCTCTTGTGCTGCATCCGAAGCAGCTATGTACTCTGCTTCACATGTAGATCCCGCCATGATGCTTTGCTTGCAGCTGCACCAGCTGACTGCCGCACCATTCAAAATATACACGTATCCGCTTTGTGACTTGGAGTCATCCGGATCTGTGTCAAAGCTAGCATCGACATAACCCTTTACGATGAGCTCTTCGGCACCTCTGACGATGCCATGGACCCAGGGTAGGGTCATAGGCCTGACCTATACGCCCTATCCAAGGTCACTACCCTAGAATCAAGGACATTGAAAGTATAGCAAGAGATATCGACTGAAGTAACCATGGAGTGCAATCCACTCAACCAGTTACCCCACTCAGACACCCCCAATTTCACTCGACCAAGATGAAGTCATTCGACCATACAAGAAACCACTCGGGGTACACAAGACCTAGAGTCGCTCAGGATGGCAACGGTCAGGCGTTCACTCCGTAGTCTTAAAGATCATTGTCGGCGTCAAACCGGCGGATCTCGGGTAGGGGGTCCCGAACTGTGCGTCTAAGGCTAATGGTAACAGGAGGCAGGGGACACGATGTTTACCCAGGTTCGGTCCCTCTCTATGGAGGTAATACCCTACTTCCTGCTTGATTGATCTTGATGATACGAGTGTTACAAGAGTTGATCCACCACGAGATTGTAGAGGCTAACCCTAGAAGCTAGCCTATGATTATGATTGTTCCTGTCCTACGGACTAAACCCTCCGGTTTATATAGACACCGGAGGGGGATAGGGTTACACAGAGTCGGTTACAGAGAAGGGAATCTACATTTCCGAATTGTCAAGCTTGCCTTCCATGCAAAGGAGAGTCCCACCCGCACACGGGACAGAGTCTTCAATCTTGTATCTTCATAGTCCAACAGTCCGGCATAAGCATATAGTCTGGCTGTCCTAGGACCCCCTAATCCAGGACTCCCTCAGTAGCCCCTGAACCAGGCTTCAATGACGATGAGTCCGGCGCGCATATTGTCTTCGGCATTGCAAGGCGGGTTCCTTCTCCGAATACTCCAAAGTAGATCTTGAACACAAGAATCGTGTCCGGCTCTGCTAAAAAAATACCACATACCACCTGATGTCTACTACACAACCTTCTTCTTGTAGACGTTGTTGGGCCTGCAAGTGCACAGGTTTGTAGGACAGTAGCAAATTTCCCTCAAGTGGATGACCTAAGGTTTATCAATCCGTAGGAGGCGTAGGATGAAGATGGTCTCTCTCAAACAACCCTGCAACCAAATAACAAAGAGTCTCTTGTATCCCCAACACACCCAATACAATGGTAAATTGTATAGGTGCACTAGTTTGGCGAAGAGATGAAGATACAAGTGCAAAATAGATAGTAGATAAAGGTATTTGTAATCTGAAATAATAAAAACAGCAAGGTAACAAGTGGTAAAAGTGAGCGTAAACGGTATTGCAATCATAGGAAACAAGGCCTAGGGTTCATACTTTCACTAGTGCAAGTTCTCTCAACAATAATAAAATAGATAGATCATATAACAAGCCCTCAACATGCAACAAAGAGTCACTCCAAAGCCACTAATAGCGGAGAACAAACGTAGAGATTATGGTAGGGTATGAAACCACCTCAAAGTTATCCTTTCTGTTATATCTATTCAAGAGTTCGTAGTAAAATAACATAAAGCTATTCTTTCCGCTCAATCCATCATAGAGTTCATACTAGAATAACACCTTAAGACACAAATCAACCAAAACCCTAATGTCACCTAGATACTCCATTGTCACCTCAAGTATCCGTGGGCATGATTATACGATATGCGTGACACAATCTCAGATTCATCCAACCATAAAAGTACTTCAAAGAGTGTCCCAAAGCTACTACCAGAGAGTCAAGAACGTGTGCCAACCCCTATGCATAGGTTCCCAATGTCACGAAAACCGCAAGTTGATCACCAAAACATACATCAAGTGGATCGCAAGACATACATCAAGTGTTCTTATAAAATACTCAATCCGATAAGATAACTTCAAAGGGGAATCTCAATTCATCACAAGAGAGTAGAGGGGGAGAAACATCATAAGATCCAACTACAATAGCAAAAGCTCGGGATACATCAACATCGTGCCATAGAGGGAACACGAGAGAGAACACGAGAGAGAGAGAGAGAGAGATCAAACACATAGCTACTGGTACATACCCTCAACCCCGAGGGTGAACTACTCCCTCCTCGTCATGGATAGCGCCGGGATGATGAAGATGTCCTCCGGTGATGGGATCCCCCTCCAGCAGGGTGCCGTAACAGGGTCCTGATTGGTTTTTGGTGGCTAAAGAGGCTTGCGGCGGCGGAAGTCCCGATCTATCTTCTGTTCTAGAAGTTTTAGGGTACGTAGGTATATATGGGTGCAAGGGATACGTCGG
>NC_041381.1:505239214-505264188 GCF_002162155.2 Triticum dicoccoides | reverse complement strand
TGACGTGCACTCCAAGCCCATCAGGTGGGTTTCCTTCCAAAATTAACTTCTCCAGTTGATTTCGTTCCGTTTTGACTCCGTCTGATATTCCTTTTCCTCAAAACACTGAAATACGCATAAAACAGAAAATCTGGGCTGGGCCTTCGGTTAATAGGTTAGTCCCAAAAATAATATAAAAGTGGATAATAAAGCCCAATATTGCCTAAAACAGTAGATAAAGTAGCATGGAGCAATAAAAAATTATAGATACGTTGGAGACGTATCACCACCGTAGAGTGTATAAAATTCCACGAGTCTTAATCTGCTGACAACTTTTTCATAGCGTGACACCACGCCGCGGCCCGTTCATTATTCGAACCATTTTCTCAACCTGCTACTACACATCTTGCGAGGCAGCTTTTATTGGCACGCCTTGTCGAAGCAGAGATCGTGTCCCCTTATCACGGGATTCCCATTAATATGGGTGTGGGTAACCCAACCGCGCTATTAGCATGACGCTTGGGGAATAAGCGAGTTTCTAGGGCAAGTGGGGAGGCGCATGACTTCTGCCTCCTTTATAAAGAGATGAGGGTTACCCCTCTTTTCACCCACGCCCTCTTCTTCCTCTGCTCATCCATCCTTGAGCTCCAACGCCCAAGATCTCGCCCTCTCTGCCCACAAAGGCTCTCCGAACATGTCCAAATCTGGAGCAGGAAGAAAGTGGATGGCCTCTACCGTCCAGGAGAAGGATATTAAGAAACTTCGGGAGGCCGGGTAACTGGCCAAGAAGATCGGCCACCGCCTTCCGACGGCAGGACAGATTGTCCCTACTCCGGAACCCCACGAGAGGGTTGTATTCCTCCCTCACTTTGTCCGCGGGCTAGGGTTTCCCCTCCACCCATTCATTCGCGGCCTTATGTATTACTATGGGATCGATTTCCGTGATCTATCCCCCAATTCCTTCCTCAACATCTCGACATTCATTGTCGTGTGTGAGGCCTTCCTCCGCATCTCTCCACACTTTGGATTATGGCTGAAGATTTTCAATGTGAAGCCCAAGGTGGTGAACGGAGAGCACGCCGAGTGCGGAGGAGCCATGGTGAGCAAGATGCCCAACATCGCATGGCCATCAGGTACGTTCAATGATTCCATCAAAGGGTGGCAACAACAGTGGTTCTATGTCACTGAGCCATGCGGCGCCAAATGGGCCGTGGCCCCTGGATTCCAATCCGGAGCCCCGTTGCGGCTTACGTCCTGGCCCGAGAAGGGCCTGGAATGGTCTTCGTCAGACGCACTGGCAACGCTCCAGGCGCGCGTCAAGAGCATGGGAGACAAGAACATTAAACTCCTTGACGTAGTGCAAGTGATGTTGGTTTGCCAGATTCTCCCGTGCCAACGCAGGGCTTGCAATTTATGGGAATTCGTCCCAGCCAAGCACCAGACCCTGACGGAGCTCTTCGGCACAATGCAGGAAGATATCGGGAAGGTGCTCTTCAAGTCTGGCAAATTGTGACCGGACTCGGCCGAGGACCGTGGGTACAAACTGTCCCGTCCCGCAAGTTCGGTAAGTCTTTATATATTGGCAAGACGTATGCTTCAACCACGTATTTTAAAGGAAATGCTTAATATATTTCCCAACAATTCTCCCAGGACTGGACGAAGAAGGCGGAGCGCATCTACTGTCCGGCCCCGCTGCCAAAAGAACAAGCCGGCCCACTTCTAATGAAGATGCTGGTTCCGGCACCTTATAAGGCGCCTAAGAAGAAGGCTGAGAAGGAGGCCAAGGAGACCAGGGCGGTCTTCATTGCAAAGGCACTTCGGACAAAGTGTCCGAAGATTCTGAGGCCCACTCCTCCTCCAAAGAGGATGAAAAAAAGGAGGAAAACCAATCTCCCCCAGCGAGGGGGGGGGGAAGAAAAGGACGGCCTCAACACGCTTGGAGGCCGAGTCACTTAAGAAGGGAAAATCCCCATTCCAGACGAACCCCACACCGCCACCGACAGCAGCACAAAGTGGGATCCCAGGGTCCAGCCCCTGGTTAATTCATGAGTATATAAACCCGGACATGTTGGTATATCCAGATTTACTATCGGGTAGTGTTAACGCATTGAGTCATGCCTTTTTTTGCAGTCCGGCCAAGTCCCGCACCGAGCAATCCTCATCGGAGGATTCACTAGGCTCAGACGCTATGGACATCGGGACTCCCCCGACGGCTTCCTCCCCAAAACACGTGGACGACATCGAGGTATCGTCCCCAAGGGTCCTAGGCCAAAGAGGAACTGGGGAGACTGTCAAGGGAGCGCCAGAGGGTCAAACCTCGGCGGCCGGTCACACGGGGAAAAAGACCCCCATGGACATCGACGGTGGGGGCTATCTTGAATTTGTCCCCCAGCCGGACACAGTTCCGAAGACCAACTCAACTCCAGAGTCAAGCACACAACCTCCCCCGACAGAAGGGGGTGCGCCTGTTCCACCGGCGACCTCTGCCCAACCAGAGGTGCTGGATATCTTATCAGCAGGGCTGAAGAATGCTTCCATCATGGAAGAACATCGTGCCCTTATGGGTGCCGTGATTGAGAAGATTCAATCTGCCGAAAGCGGGCTGACTGAAGCCTGCATCAGCCTTATAACAGGCTTTGAGGTATGTTGTGAGGTTTTTAAAAAGTGTCATAGTATAGATAGTTGCCCCTGATACACTGTTCGGTGTTCGGAAGGAAAAGTCGGACAGAGGATCAAATATATGTTCGCAGGAGACTGACCTTGTAATACCTCTCCCTCTCTCTTTTTTTCTTCGAGCAGGCGTTTGTAGTGATTGCCACCTCTCAGACTGTGGAAGTCTCTGGGCTGAAGCAGAGTCTGGAGCGGGCCGAAGAAGAGCTCGGCCAAGTGAAGAAGCATTTAGAGGGTAACCAAGGTATGCGAAAGACCTCGTTTGCATTCGGTACGAATGAATAATTGAATATGACAAAAAAAATTCATGATGTGTTCTAGGAGTGACGGCCGAAGTCGAGGCTCTGAGAAAGGCAATGGCTGAGGCCGAGAAGAAGGCGGCCAAAGAGCAGGCCCTTCGTGAAAAGCACGAGGCCAGGGTTATTGAAGTCCAGCAAGAGCTCCAAGAGGCTGTGAAGAAATGTGCGACCTTGGAGCAGAGTTTAACGGAGAAAGAGTCCAAACTCACCAAGTCTCGTCAAGCCGCACACGATGCCCGGGGCGAAGCCCAAGGTGCCCTTCAGGAAATCCAAGAGTCCAGAAAGATCATGGCCGGTAAGGCTTTTTCTATGCAAAGCAAATATTTAAAGGAAGAAAATCATGTCAATAATCCGAGTTCGGTTTTCTCCAGGGGCGTTTGTGGAACTGCCGCACAACATATCTGATGCTGCACAATTCTACCGGGCCGAGGAAGGGAGATCTACGAAGAAGCTCTTCTGGTCGCAATATCTGGCTCCAGAGCATCCAGTGCCCTTTGCCGATCAACTAAAACAGTTGGTCGAGCTGCATAGGGCGGCCGAAGTAGCCATGAAGGATTTAATTATCCAGCTATGGCCCGCAGAGGCGATTCCCAGCAGCTACTTTGGGCTCGTGAAGCGGCTTGTAAGTGCGTGCCCTCAACTTGAAGTCATCAAGTGGTCAGTCTATATGGAAGGTGCGCGAATGGCCTTCGCCCGTGCCAAGGTGCACTGGGCGAAGATGGATGCCGTAAAGCTGATGACCGAGGGACCGCCGGAGGGGAAGGAACACCGCAAGCCCGAGTTATATTATGACAATATCTTGAAAGGATCCCGCCTTGTAGTGGAGTAGTGTGCCAAGGATATTATATTCCCGTGAATGCATTCATGTTATTGTTTGTAATATTGGACAAGGTCGTTTATGTAGTATAATGCATGTTATTTGGAAAACGGTACCTCCTGTGTGGCCGTTTTATATAATAATCCTGAGAGTTGGCCAGTCGTCGGCTTCTGCCCCCATGTAGGAAGTACGGGGGTGTTCGGGATAAATCTGAACACTCTTTATCCCAATTTTGGGTCCTCGAAGGAGGTGTTCAGCGTAATGAACCAGGCAATCAGACTATAAGGCTTGTCACCCTCACTTAGACATAGGAGTTTGACAAAAGAAAGGTAGGCGCAGCCCTTGGTGTTCGGAAGGCTGCAGTGGGGGCTATATAAGCACCTGATCGGAAAAACCCGATCCGTCGCACGCTGCATTAGTTATCACATAATGCGGAAGAAATCCTTAAAGATTTTGTGACCTCTCTAACAGCGACCATCTCTCGCCGCATCATGACAGTCAGTTTTCGGCTTTCTCTACTGAGGTGCTCGTCCAGAAGAACCGGGACACAATCGCAGCCCTGTGCCACCTTAGCCGATATAGCGGAACGTAAGGTAGAAAAATATGGGAGACGGGAAACCCAACATTTGACCCAAGACATGATTCGAAGCTGATGCATATAATGCTATAAGTTTGGGGTGCCGAACGACCGTGAAGGTGTTCAGACTTGCTTGCCGTATTATGGGCACAACGAAGCCCCTGGCATATTAAGATGTACCAAAGTGTACGGCTGCTATTTGACAAAAAATATCAATAAAAAGGAACAGCAGGTGATTGTCATATGAAGCCGCAGATTTGTAATTTAATAATACATCAAAGCGTATGAGTACAAGTAGTGCGATAAAAAAGAAATATGACTTCGGAACCTGCTGAGGCCAGGGTGGGAGCTACGTGCGGATCCGGATAATTGTAGGATGATCGTTGAGGAGAATATCTAGAGATTCCCCTGCGGGTTCGAGCTGTTTCCCTCCGTGGAGTGTCTGTCCCTTCGTAGGTTCGTTCGCCAGGTCACCGGAGATGGCTTAGTCAAAAGATGAACCTGAAAGAAAATGCAAAAAATGTTTGTGTGTCCCCGGGCGATTATCCTTATTGTGGGACACAACCTTGTTGCGCCTCCATCCATCACCGAAGTGGTTAATTGGGCTCTTGACGAGCTGGGCTATTGTGCCGCAAGGTGGTTCGGACTCTTTCGACAGTGTCTAGGAACCTGGCCGTCGAATGAATATTCGATTGAAAGAGGCCGCTCTGTGATCCTGCCGTTAAGGCGGCGATGTGCTCTTCGGTACGGAGGCAGTGTTCAGTGTTTCTAGTGACTATTATGACGCCATGTGGATCGGGCATCTTAAGCTTAAGATAAGCGTAGTGTGGCACCGCATTGAATCGAGCGAATGCGGTTCGTCCAAGTAGTGCATGATAACTACTGCGGAAGGGGACGATGTCAAAGACTAACTCTTCGCTTTTGAAATTATCTGGGGATCCAAAGACCACCTCCAGTGTGATTGAGCTTGTACAACACGCCTCTACACCTGGTATGACACCTTTAAAGGTGGTTTTAGTGGGTTTGATCCTTGAGGGATCGATGCCCATCTTGCGCACTGTATCCTGATAAAGCAGGTTCAGGCTGCTACCACCGTCCAGAAGGACTTGTGTAAGGTGGAATCCATTGATGATAGGGTCAAGGACCAATGCGACTGAGCCATCGTGACGAATACTGGTCGGACAATCCTTGCGATCAAAAGTGATTGAGCCGGACGACCATGGGTTGTATATTGGGGCGACTAGCTCCACACGTAGTCGTCCCTAAGTGCGCGCCTCCGCTCCCGTTTGGGAATATGGGTGACGTGTATCATATTCACCATTTTAATTTGCGGAGGGAACTTCTTTTGCCCTCCTGTCTTTGGTGGCCGGGGCTCCTCTTCATCGTCCTTGCTTTGTGAGCCCTTCTCCTTGATGTCGGCGTTTGACGTGCCAACCTATTTGAAGACCCATCATTCTTTGTTAGTATGATTAGCTGGTGTACCTGGGGTGCCGTGAATTTGGCATGGATGGTCGAGTATGCGGTCCAGAGTGGACGTGCCCGGATTGTTCCTTTTGAATGGTTTCCTCCTTTGACCGGTCTTAGAGCTGCTGAATCCGGCGTTGACAGCTGTGTCTTCGGCACTGTCACCGTTGTTTCGTCATTTGTGCTTGCTGCTTCGGGGCTTGCCGTTGTCGTCTCTGTATTTAGAATTTCCAGGTTTTCCTGAGGTGTTGTTGCTACGAGCCAGCCAGCTTCCTCGCCCGCACAAAAGCGGGTCATGAGTCTCGTGAGGGCTACCATGGATTTCGGCTTCTCCTGGCCGAGGTGTCGGGCGAGCCACTCATCATGGATGTTATGCTTAAAGGCCGCTAGGGCTTTGGCGTCCGGACAGTCGACGATTTGGTTCTTTTTAGTTAAGAACCGAGTCCAGAATTTCCTAGCTGACTCTCCGGGCTATTGGGTTATGTGGCTTAAGTCATCAGCGTCCGGTGGTCGCACATAAGTGCCCTGAAAGTTGTCGAGGAACGCATCTTCCAGGTTCTCCCAACAGCCAATGGAGTTTTCTGGCAGGCTATTCAGCCAATGCCGAGCTGGTCCCTTGAGTTTTAGTGGGAGATACTTGATTGCATGAAGATCATCGCCGCGGGCCATGTGAATGTGGAGAAGGAAATCTTCAATCCATACCACGGGGTCTGTTATCCCATCATATGATTCGATGTTTACGGGTTTAAACCCTTTTGGGAATTCATGCTCCATTACTTCGTCAGTGAAGCATAGGGGGTGTGCGGTGCGTCTATGCCGGGCTACATCGTGACTCAGTTTGGATGAACATGGTCTGTGGTATTCGGACCGGACGGATTTGTATTTAGTATATCTCGCGTGGCGGTCATCATCACGCGTTGGGGCGCCCCCCCACAATCCGTAGATCGATCTTGACTGCCCTGCTTTGTTTTCCAACTTGTCTCGCCAGACATGCATGTAGCCCCGGGCCTTCGTGTTTTTGTTTGTTTGGCGACTGGGTGCGGGCTGGTGTTCGGACTGATAGGCCGCTTTGTCTCGGCCACGAGGTGGTCGGTCAACCGCGTCCTGTGCTGGTAGTATAGGCTCTAGTGCCTCATCCTCGGATTGAGGTAACAACCTGCGCCTAGGGTAACTTTTGGCTGGGCGCTCGAGTCCGTATTCCTCGGCTGCCAGGACCTCAGTCCATCTATCAGTGAGTAGATATTGATTAGCTTGAAGCTGCTGCTGTTTTTTCTTCAGGCTCTTTGCAGTGGGTATAATCTGGCGCTTGAAGCGCTCCTACTCGACAGGATCCTCAGGCACGGTAAATTCTTTGTCGCCGAGGCTCACCTCGTCTTCGGAGTGGGGCATGTAATTGTCATCCTCTGAGTCTTCGTTTCTGGACTGTCCATCAGGGCTATCTTGCCCGTCCTCCCATACGGCCCGTTCAAAGCTTGGCTGGGCGGGATTGTTTTCATCTTCGGCATCGTCTGGAGTCCTATTGTCTCTTGTGCCGGTATCGCTGTTTTTAGTATGGCATGGTTTAGAGCGGCGCCGCTGACGTTGGTGCTTTGGTTGCTTCTTAGGAGGATTATCCTCCTTTGCATCCTTTTGATCCTTGCCATTGTTTTCTTTGGGTGTTTCCACCATATATATGTCATATGATGAGGTGGCTATCCAGCGCCCTGTGGGCGGTGGTTCCTGTTCTTCTCCGGCATCGTCGTCCATATCGTTGATGTCTTCGAAGTCGAAGTCAAGCATGTTGGTTAAGTCGTCAACAGTGGCTATTAAGTGGGTGGTGGGTGGGTAACGAATTCCTTCATCGTCCGCTTCCCACTCAAGCCGGACATAGTTCGGCCGAGAGTCTCCTGACAAGGAGAGAGATTTTAATGAGTTTAGCACGTCGCCCAAGGGCGAGTGTTGAAAGATGTCCGCGGAGCTGAACTCTAGGATCGGCGCCCAATCAGATCTGGTGGGTGCGGATACACGTGGTTTGGAGCCTATGGCCGGAGATTAGTCCGAGGATCCGATGACACAAACCTCATCGGAGGTGAAATTTGTGTTCGGCTCTATCGCCGTAGAGTGTGCGGCTTCCGTGGCGGGGTCCATCCTCCCGTCCTTCGATGGCATGTTCTGCTCCGGCTCTAAAGCCATGACAGCTTCAGGTGCGATCTCCCGAACATCGCCCGATGGCTGATCTAGGTCATGCTCATCGTGGATGTAGGGTGCACCAGTTATGGGCTCGATTCCGTCGAAGATCAAGTCTCCGTGGATGTCGGTAGTGTAGTTTAGGCTTCCAAACTTGACCTGATGGCCAGGGACGTAGCTATCGATCTGCTCCAGATGGCCAAATGAGTTGGCTAGTAGTGCGAAGCTGCCGAATACAAAGATCTATCCGGGGAGGAAAACCTCACCCTGGACCGCGTCATTGTAGATGATTGAAGGAGCCATCAAGCTTTATGGTGACGTCTCAGTGGAACTCTCAATGAAAGCACCAATGTCGGTGTCAAAACCGGCGGATCTCGGGTAGGGGGTCCCGAACTATGTGTCTAAGGCTAATGGTAATAGGAGGCATGGGACATGATGTTTACCCAGGTTCAGGCCCTCTCTATGGAGGTAATACCCTACTTCCAGCTTGATTGATCTTGACGATACGAGTGTTACAAGAGTTGATCCACCATGAGATCGTAGAGGCTAACACTAGAAGCTAGCCTATGATTATGATTGTTCCTGTCCTACGGACTAAACCCTCCGGTTTATATAGACACTGGAGGAGGCTAGGGTTACACAGAGTCGGTTACAGAGAAGGGAATCTACATATCCGAATTGCCAAGCTTGCCTTCCACGCAAAGGAGAGTTCCACCCGGACACGGGACGAAGTCTTCAATCTTGTATCTTCGTAGTCCAACAGTCTGGCATAAGCATATAGTCCGGTTGTCCGAGGACCCCTTAATCCAGGATTCCCTCAATCATTAATAGCACTTTGTAGCTGGCGTTACCAGTAATGCCCTGTCTTAATGTACATTGACCCATGTAATGGGGGACGGCCGGGGTCCTGGTGCACTCTATATAAGCCACCTCCTCCTCTAGGATAAGGGTTCGCACCCCCTGTAACACACACGTCCATATTCCAGTCAACCGCCTTAGGGCATCAAGACGTAGGCCTTTTAGCTCCTCCGAGAGGGGCCTGAACTCGTAAACTCGTGTGTACAATCTCACCGTAGGCAGGGCCTTGACTCCTCATACGTACCCCCTACTCTTACTGTCAGACTTAGTACCACAATAGTTGGTGCCCACCGTGGGGTAAAGCATCTTGGCAACTTCCGGCGAGGTTGCATTTTTTCCGATCTTCATCAACATGGTTTCCAGCGGTGGTTTGGTCGTGGGCCGCGAGTTCCAACTCGGCGTGCTCACTTTTGTCGTCGACGACTCCTCCTGGCTCCAAGAAGCCCCCGTCGATGTTGAGGCTCTTCCTATCCGCGGGGCGTCGCACTTCCGCGCGAGTGCTTGCGGCGTTCTTCTACGACAGTCGTCGACCCCGTATAGATCGCCCCTCACATCATCCGCTCACTCCGCTGGAGGCTGCCGCAAGCGATCTGGTCGGTCGCGGCTCTACCGGTGGGTAAAGCATGCGGTGGCCCATCAGACGGCCACCCCTCAATTCATGGCGATCGAACCCGACAAATTTCTCTGTGGACCAGTCGACCGTTGACTGGCTATGCGGATACTCTTTCCGAGTGCGGGAGCATCGACCCCGCGACAGAAGTTCCCATGGTCGACTGCCGTCGCGGCCCACCCGGGTTTCGCCGCAGCAGCGGCAACAACGATGGTGACGGCCCGTCGTACGACCATGATGAGTACGAACCCCAACCTCTCAATTCGCAGCAGAGGGAAGAGTTACACCGCTGCAATGTAGAGGTGCTCCAGACCCCCATCATGGGGGAGAGTGCCGAGGCTCGGGCCTTGGAGGCTACGCACCTTGCCACGTTAGCTGAGCGCACGCGTCTGGAGAACCTCCAGCATTCTCTCGACGAACGTGCCCGTCAACTGATCCCCGAGTCCAGTCGACGGCAATGACAATTGTTTCTGCTTGAACCCCAGGTATACCGCACTCCGATCTAGAATCTTACACCTGCTGCACGTATAGCAGAGTCTATTTAGCCGCCCCGTTCAAAAGCTGGAAGAGGTTTGGAGCAGATCCGAGCGTTGCTCCAGGCAGCAGGAGAGCAAAACTCTGTTGTTTCTCAGTCGCGCAATAGATTCCACAGTAGGTCAAGGAGGGCAGAAATAGTTCACTCGGCACACATCCCTGGGTCGCCTTTGTGATGCGAAGATCATGATCATCGTCGAGATCGGCACTTGGGAAGAGCTCATGGAGAGTTTGATCATGAGTTTGCCCGTGACAACCATCGTCGAGTGCCTTCGCCCCCTCCGAGGGACGGGTCATACGCGCCTCGGTGGTATGACGTCAGGTGCCCATATGGTAATGACCGCAGAGTTCCAGACGACCCAAGAGAGCCTGAGTTCGATGCATGGTCAGTCCTTGAATAAGGTCTGGTTGACAGGAATAGAGCGTACAGAGAAGGGCTAGATAGAGATCGACCCAGTGGAGGTAGAGTGCACGTTTCCGGCCCCGAGTGCTTTGGAAGAGCCATCTGAGCTGCTGAGATCCCTCACAACTTCAGGTTGGTGACGGGCATAAGTAAGTTCATTGGAGAATCGAAGCCCGACACTTGGTTGGAAGATTACCGAGTGGCTGTGCACATTGGTGGTGGTAACAATGAGGTGGCCATGAAACACCTCCCTTTGATGCTTGAGGGTTCTGCCAGATCTTGGTTGAATCAGTTGACCCCTGGGAGCATTTTCAATTGGGAAGAGTTAGCCCGAGTGTTTACCAAAACATTCGAGGGCACCTGCAAGCGGCCTGCTGGTTTAGCAGAATTGCAACATTGTGTTTAGAAACAGAATGAGACTTTGTGAGACTATATTCAGAGATGGACTACCCTTCATCACACAGTGGAGAATGTGTCGGAGCACCAAGCAGTTTGTTACAGAGAGCTCAATCTAAAGTTCGGTCCGACAGGAGACATGTCTCTGACTCGGATGATGGAGATTCTCACTCAATACGCTAATGGCGAAGAAGACAACCGACTCTGGAGCGGCAAGAACAAATCAGTCGCCCAGGATACCGGAGTAGGAAACTCTAGTCGGAAGCAGAAATGAAAAGCTGAGGCTGCTGGCCCTGCCGAGGCAGCAGTTTTGAATCACGGGAAGTTCAAGGGGAAGCCTAAAGGGCCCTGGACCCCTAAAATAGTGAAAGATCAAGCGGGAAATGATGTGCTTGATTTGCCGTGTCATATTCACACCAAAAAGGATGAAGAGGGAAATTTGATTCTTCCCAAGCATACCACTCGACAGTGTCGACTCCTGATTCAGAGTTTCCGAGAGAGCCATCATAACGAAAAGGACAAAGAGTCTGATAAGGAGGAGGACAAAGAGAAAGATGGTGGTTACCCCAATATTAATGCCACTGGTGATTTTTGCTGACATCGAGAGGAAAAGTCGACTAAAATTTATTAACAGAGAAGTAAACATGCATGGTTGCTCCTGCAACACCGAGATATTTGAAGTGGTCAAAAACCCCTATCACATTCGACCAGTCCCACCACCCAGCACACGTTGCTACCCCTGGGCGGCAAGCGATGGTGGTTGACCCAATCATGGGGGGCACTCAACTAACCAAGGTTTTGATGGACGGTGGCAGTGGTTTGAATATATTGTATGTTGAGGCCCTCCGAGGGATGGGCATTCCGATGTCCAAGCTCAGTGAGAGCAACATGAGATTCCATGGTGTCATCCCAGGAAAGAAAGCCGACTCACTCGGTCAGATCACTCTTGATGTGGTTTTCGGTGATTCAAAGAATTACCGCAAGGAAAAGTTGAGGTTTGAGGTGGCGGATTTTGGCAGTGCCTATCATGTCATTCTAGGCAGACCTCCTTATGCTTGTTTCATGGCTCGACCATGTTACATATACCTCAAGTTGAAGATGCCTGGCCCCGAAGGCGTGATCACAGTCATTGCAAATCGGTAGAGAGCAGAAGATTGCCTCCAGAAAGGCTCAAAGATCACCGATGAACAGATGGCGGCAGTAGAAATGCAAGAATTCCAAAAGAATGCAGATCTGAGTGATTTGTTGTGTGCCAATAGGCCTGCTTCAGAGTCTGCATTTCAGTCATCTGGTGAAACAAAGCCAGTTCACATTCACCCGACCGATTCCAGTGCCGCTCCGACTCATATCTCAACAACACTCGATGGCAAATAGGAAGAAGTGCTCATCCTGTTCCTCCGTGAGAAATGGGACATCTTTGCATGGAAACCATCTAACAGGCCAGGTGTACCCAAGGGACTGGTTGAGCATCGTTTGCGAGTCGGCCCGAAAACAAAACCCGTTAAAGAGTATCTCCGTCGGTCCGCCGAGGAGAAGAGGAAGGCAATTGGTGAGGAGGTGGCTCGGCTTCTGGCTCCTGAGTTCATCCGTGAGATATACCACTCTGAGTGGCTTGCCAATGTTGTTATGGTCCCCAAGAAAGATAAGTTACTTCGAATGTGTATTAATTTCAAGCATATCAATCGGGCCTGCCCGAAAGATCATTTTCCTCTGCCCTGCATCGACCAGATAGTCGACTCAATTGCGGGGTGTGAGTGATTGTCCTTTCTGGATGCTTATTCCGGGTACCATCAGATCCGACTGTATGGACCCGATGAGATAAAAACATCTTTCATCACCCCATTCGGGTGTTTTTGCTATGCTACTATGCCCTTTGGCCTCAAGAATGCTGGTGCCACGTTCATGCGCATGATTCAGAAGTGCATGCTCACTCAAATCAGTCGGAATGTGGAAGCATACATGGATGACATAGTGGTCAAGTCACGCAAAGGTTCCGACCTATGGACAGACCTCCCTGAAACCTTTGCCAACTTAAAAAGATATGATATCAAGCTCAATCCATCAAAGTGCACATTAGGAGTCCCAGGTGGAAAGTTACTCGGTTTCCTCGTTTCCGAACAAGGAATCGATGCAAACCCAGAGAAAGTTGGTGCAATCCTCCAAATGAAACGCCCTGTGTGTGTGCACGATGTTCAGAAGCTTACTGG
This sequence comes from Triticum dicoccoides, assembly GCF_002162155.2. Taxonomy (NCBI): domain Eukaryota; kingdom Viridiplantae; phylum Streptophyta; class Magnoliopsida; order Poales; family Poaceae; genus Triticum; species Triticum dicoccoides. The sequence goes on along the minus strand of NC_041381.1, from coordinate 505,251,208 downwards.
TTGTTTGGCTGCATTGAGTCGATTCATTTCACGCCTCCGTGAAAAGGCATTACATCTTTACCGACTGATGAAGAAGTCTGACAAGTTCGAGTGGAATGATGAAGCTGAAGTAGCATTTGAAGAGCTCAAAGCCCTGCTTTCCACCCAGCCGGTGCTTGCCGCTCCAATCAGCAAGGGGCCTTTATTGCTTTACATCGCTGCCACTGGATAGGTTGTCAGCACAATGCTCACGGTCGAGCGGGAAGAAGAAGGCAAAGCCTACAAAGTTCAACACCCAGTGTATTACATTTCTGAAGTCTTGACTCCGTCCAAGCAGATATATCCTCATTATCAGAAGCTTGTTTATGGAATTTACTTGACCATGAAGAAAGTTGCACACTACTTCTTAGATCACTCGGTTTCAGTTGTTAGCGACGCTCCATTATTAGAAATTCTGAATAATAGGGACGCAACTGGTCGAGTGGCAAAATGGGCGATCGAACTCCTTCCGTTAGATATCAAGTTTGAGGCAAAGAAAGCCATCAAGTTCCAAGCAATAGCAGATTTCCTCGCAGAGTGGATTGAATAGCAGCAACCGACTCAGATTCAGTCGGAGCATTGGAATATGTTCTTTGATGGGTCCAAGATGTTTAATGGCTCTGGTGCAGGGGTGGTTTTGGTGTCCCCAAGAGGCGACAAGCTCAACTATGTCCTCCAGATCCACTTTGATTCTTCAAATAATGAAGCTGAGTATGAGGCACTATTGTATGGGTTACATATGGACATTTCACTCGGTGTCCGACGCTTGATGGTCTACGGCGACTCAGACTTAGTGGTTAATCAAGTAATGAAGGAATGGGACATCAGGAGTCCAGCAATGAGCGGTTATTGCAATGCAGTAAGAAAGATAGAGAAGAAGTTTGAAGGGTTAAAGCTCCACCATATACCTCGAATCAAGAATCAAGCTGCTGTTGATCTAGCGAATATAGGTTCCACCCGGAAGCCTATTCCCAGTAATGTGTTCTTGGAGCATCTCCACACCCCGTTAGCACAAGAAGATCCCTTCAAGGAAGAGCCCCCGCAACCAATAAGTTTAACCAATCCGACTGAGATTGAGGTCCTAGCTGTAGTCGACTTGGTCATGGAAGTTTTAGTGATCATGCCTGACAGGACGGTGCCATATATCGCGTACCTGCTCAGGCAGGAACTCCAGAAGATGAGGATGAGGCCCGCCAGATCATCCATCGATCGAAGGCTTTCACCTTGATAAAAGGGCATCTTTACATAGAAAGTGTCACAGGTGTGGCTCAATGTTGCATCACCCTAGAAAAAGGTCGAATGATTTTAAACGAGATTTACTCGGGGACCTGTGGTCACCATGCATCCTCTCGAACCATCTTGGCCAAAGCATACCGACCGGGATTCTATTGGACGCGTGCAAATGAGATGGCAAAAGATATAGTCGACAAGTGTGAAGGATGCCAGTTCTACTCAAACATGTCCCACAAGCCTGCATCTGCCTTGAAGACTATTCCACTCATCTGGCCGTTTGCAGTCTGGGGGTTGGATATGGTTGGACCCTTCAGGACCGACAGAAGTGGTTTCACTCATTTGCTTGTAGCAGTCGACAAATTCACCAAATGGATCGAAGCCAAGCCTATCAAGAACCTTGACTCAAGCACTGCCATCAGTTTCATACGAGAGATGATATTCAGATATGGGGTCCCTCACAACATCATCACAAATAATAGCACCAACTTTGATTCTGATGAGTTCAAGGCGTTTTGTGCTTCTCGGGGCACTTGGGTCGATTACGCATCTGTTGCGCACCCGCATTCGAATGGGCAAGCAAAAAGGGCAAATGGTTTGATTCTTCAAGGGTTGAAACCTCGATTGATGCGCAACCTCAATCACGCCGCTGGAGCCTGGGTGACTGAATTGCCATTTTTCTTATGGGGACTGAGAACAACCCCGAATCGGTGGACTAAGGAAACTCCTTTTTTCTTGGTGTATGGTGATGAAGCTGTGCTTCCAAGTGACTTGCTGCACAATGCTCCCTGAGTGGAACTCTTCTCAGAAGCTAAAGCAGAACATGCACGACAAGATGCAGTTGATCTCCTAGAGGAGGAACGAGAGATGGCTCTGATCCGGTCGACCATCTATCAACAAGACCTGGGTTGACTCCATGCCTGTAATGTCAAAGGTCGAGCATTTCAGGAAGGAGACCTTGTGCTCCCAGTGCACCAGAAAAGACCTCACAAGCTCGCTCTGGCATGGGAAGGTCCCTTCATCATCACCAAGGTGCTTCACAATGGGGCATATCACCTCTACAACATAGCCAAGGAAGTGGATGAGCCACACTCGTGGAATGTGGAGCCGCTCCGCCGTTTCTATACCTAAACCACTCGGATCGATGAGTTGTAATAAGAATCCTTCAGTTTGCTTATCAAAGACAAGATTTTTGTAGTATCTTAATGATTGTTTTCCCATAAACACATGTGTTCAAATCCCCTAGTGGGTGGCTTAGCCGCAAACCTGATTCGCCTAACTTTCAAAACCACTCCGAGTGAAGAGCAACCCTCTCACTCGGAGGTTAGCCGTGAACCTGATTCACCTAAGTTTCAAAACCACTCCGAGTGAAGAGCAACCCTCTCACTCGGAGGCTTAGCTGCAACCCCGTACTGGCTTAAGTTAAAAAACCATTCCGAGTGGAGAGCAATTGAGGGAGTCCTGGATTAGGGGGTGTCCGGATGGCCGGACTCCCGGACTATGAAGATACAAGATTGAAGACTTCGTCCCGTGTCCGGATAGGACTTTCCTTGGCGTGGAAGGCAAGCTTGGCGATATGATATGAAGATCTCCTCCCATTGTAACCGACTCTATGTAACCCTAGCCCTCTCCGGTGTCTATATAAACCGGAGAGTTTTAGTCCGTAGGACGCACAACAATCATACCATAGGCTAGCTTCTAGGGTTTAGCCTCTTTGATCTCGTGGTAGATCAACTCTTGTACTACCCATATCATCAATATTAATCAAGTAGGAGTAGGATTTTACCTCCATCGAGAGGGCCCGAACCTGGGTAAAAACATCGTGTCCCTTGTCTCCTGTTACCATCCGCCTAGACGCACAGTTCGGGACCTCCTACCCGAGATCCGCCAGTTTTGACACCGACATTGGTGCTTTCATTGAGAGTTCCTCTGTGTCGTCACCATCAGGAAGGATGCCGCACCCCGTCTTTAAAGACAGCGCTGTTGCTAAATGAGCTTTGGCTGTCGGCCAAACTCTCCGGCTAGGCAGATTTTTGATGACTGCCTATTCGGCCGCCGCGCCGGCGTTGACCTCTCGGGTCATCGAAAGCAATCTCCAGATCAGCTCGGAACTTGCCGAGCAGTTAGATCCGATGGAGCTCTCTTCCCTAAACGAGCTCTTGGATTGCATCGCCGTCCTGGGTGTCGCTATAGATTACGTCCAGATTGGGCTTAAACCCGATCAGAGAGAGATCAACTCTCCCCAGGTCACCCACCATGTTGAAGTGGTGGAAGAACAATGCGGCGAATCTTCGCCCATCCTAAGGACCAGATGTGTCCGGATTCCTGACCCCTCCAAGCCGGACATCCGTGGAGGGGAGGACGTCGCCCAAGCCCTGAACCTAAAGTCAGGCAGCAGGCCTGATTCATTGAACAACGTCCAAGAAAACAAGCTTCCGAATTCGGAAATTTCTTGGCCCCTGAGTCTTAGATCGGGCGAGGTTCCGGATTTAAATCCACCCGCCCACCCAAATATAAGGGATCTATCCCAAATACGGCAAGAGCCCAGGGAAACAGTACACCACTACTAGGCCAGATTCCTCCTGGTTATGAACAGGATAAAGGATTGCCGTGAGAAGGACGCAATTTCATTCTTCTGTAACAACTGCACCGACATCGGAATCTTCAACGCCATAAGTCGCCGCGAAATTACACGCTTCACCGACTTGACATCCATAGTACGAAAGTACTATGCGACAGAAAGCGTTCGGAAAAACGAAACAAAATTTTAGGACAATACGACCCCGAATACAATCTCAGTCTGGAACAAAAGGGCGCATTATCGCCAAGCACTTGGGCCAAACAGCAAAAAAAAACCCTCTATAGGGTATGGAACCATACTTGAGGGATGGCTCAATGGACCCTGTAAAATTCATAGTACAGAGGAAGTCACACCAACCCATAGCCTTAGAGCATGTAGGATACTCTGGCAGGTTGCCAGAAGCGCCGAGGAGCTTCTAAACCCAGAATCCGTAGAACACCACCCTAGAAACGCCAGTACGGTGTCAACAGTCTTCGAGACTTTCGCATCAAACAATGTGAGGAAACGAACGCTCTGCAGCCTTACCGAAGTCTACCAAGTAGCAACAATAAACCCAGGGAGTGACACGGCTATTACCTTTAATGCCAGTGACGAACCTAAATTCCAGACAGCCCGAGCACCAGCTGCACTGGTCCTCAGTCCGATAGTGGATGGCTTCCGGCTTACAAAGGTACTCATGGACGGTGGCAGCGGACTAAACCTCATCTACGAGGAAACCCTGCAAAAAATGGAAATAGACTGAAGCCGCATTGAGCGAAGCAACACAACCTTTAGAGGAATAATCCCCAGCCGGGAAGCGTCCTGTTCACGGAAAATCACACTGGATGTGGTGTTCAGCACGCCGGATAATTACAGATCCGAGGAGGTCACATTTCAAGTGGCCCCGTTCAGCAGCGGATACCACGCTTTGTTAGGGCGAGAAGCATTCACAATTTTTCAAGCTATACCCCATTACGGGTACATGAAGCTCAAAATGCCCAGACCCAACGGAATCATCACTCTTCCTAGTGATCCGGACACAGCGCTCCGCGCCGAAAACAAGACAGCCGCACTGGCCCTCGAGGCATTATCCGAAGCCCTAGCGGTCGAGGAACTAACTGTGTTGCGCTCCACAGTGGACAGGGACGACATGATACTCGACAAAAGATCCAAGTCCACCTCCTTCAAGCCGGCAGATGAAATAGTCATGTTCCAAGTCCATCCAACGGACACTACAAAAAATGGCCTCCATCGGGGCACAACTAAAACCTGATGTAGACGCCGCACTCAGAGAATTCCTACGAGAAAATTGGGACATTTTTTCCTGGCACCCTTCAGACATGCCAGGAGTCCCATGCAGGCTGGCCGAGCACAGCCTGAACATCCTAATAGGATTCAAGCCCGTTAAGCAGACTCTTCGGCGTTTCTCTGAACCTAAGAGACAAGCCATGGGAGAGGAGCTAGCAAAACTACTGGAAGCCGGATTCATCAGAGATATAAAACATCCGGACTGGCTAGCAAACCTGGTGATGGTACCAAAGAAGGACAAATCCTGGCGCCTATGCGTCGATTTCAAAGACCTAAATAAGGCCTGCCCAAAGGATCCCTTCCCCCTCCCCCGCATTGATCAAATCATCGACGCCACTGCAGGACACGATTCATTGTGTTTCCTCGATGCATACTCTGGCTACCACCAAATCAAGATGGCAGAGTCAGACCAAGCCGCAACGGCATTCATCACCCCATACGGCCCATTCTGCTTCAACACGATGCCCTTCGGGCTCAAAAATGCCCGCGCAACATATCAACGCATGATTCTGACATGTTTGGCCAACCAGATCGGCAAAACAGTTGAAGCGTACGTGGATGACGTGGTCGTCAAAACCAAACACGTCGAAACTCTAATAGGCGACTTGAGGATCATGTTCGATAACCTCCGAACATATGACATTAGGCTCAACCCGAAAAAATGCGTTTTCGGCGTACTAGTCGAAAAGCTCTTGGGCTTCATTGTATCCGGTAGAGGAATTGAAGCAAACCCAGCCAAGATCCGAGCTCTGTCACAATTGGATATTCCAAAAGATCTCAAGCAAATACAAAAATTGACTGGATGCGTGGCGGCTCTAAGACGCTTCATCTCCCGCTTGGGGGGAAAGGCATTACCCCTTTACCGCCTCCTCCGGCACACCGAACACTTCGAGTGGACGGGTGCCGCCACGGCCGGACTCGAAGAAATAAAAGCCATACTGGCAACAAACCCTGTCCTTGCCGCGCCGAACATCGTTGAACCAATGTTGTTATACATCGTGGCAACTCACCAAGTTGTAAGCGCAGTCCTCGTCGTCGAACGAGAAACGGACGGACACAAATTCCCTGTTCAGAAACTAGTGTACTACGTGTCTACTGTCCTCACTCCATGCAAGTCCCGGTACCCGCAATACCAAAAAATAGCATACGCAGTGTTCATGGCATCCCAGAAGCTACGACACTACTTTCAAGAGTGTTCGATAACAGTAGCCTCCGAAGTACCTCTTAACGATATCATAAACAACCACGACGCAACAGGCCGGATTGCCAAATGGGCCATTGAGCTCCTCCCGTTCGACATAACATATAAGCCACGGCGAGCCATCAAGTCGCAAGCCTTGGCCAACTTTGTCGCTGAATGGACCGAAGCCAAACTCCCTAAATAGTACGACACATATTCCAACTGGACCATGCACTTTGACGGCTCCAAAATGCTGCCGGGTCTGGGGGCTGGCATCGTCTTGACGTCCCCAACAGGAGATACAGTTCAATATATACTCCAGATAATGTATACGGACTCCAACAATGCAGCCGAATACGAGGCCCTGCTACATGGCCTCCGGATGGCAGTCTCCATGGGCATTCAACGCCTAGAGGTGCGGGGGGATTCGAACCTCGCGATATCCCAAATAAGCAGAGACTTTGATGCCAAAGATCCGAAAATGGCAGCTTACCGCAACGCCGTCCTAAATATGTCAGCTCGGTTCGAAGGGCTGGAATTCCACCATATAGCCCGGGAAAATAATCAGGCAGCGGACGTCCTGGCACGCATCGGCGCAAAGCATGACGCAGTCCCCCCCAACATTTTCCTGGAAAGGCTATTCAAGCCATCCGTACAGTGGGAAGGGGAATCCGGAATTAACAATCCAGACCAGGCCGCATCACCTGACCCCGAACACCCTGACACAACGGAAGACTCCATCAATGAAGTCACACCCTCAGCCCACGTAATAATGGCAGTAATTGCCCCGTGGACAGAACCAGTCTTAGCCTACTTAACTAGGCAGGAACTCCCCGAGGACCAAAATGAGGCACGCTGCATATTGCGGCGATCTAAAGCCTATAAAGTCCAGGAAGGAGAGCTTTATAAGAAAAGCACCACCGGAGTCCTGCAAAGGTGTATCTCCGAAGAAGAAGGGCGGAACCTTCTGGCGGAAATTCACGCCGGACTCGGCGGACACCACGCCGCAGCCCGCGCACTTGTAAGCAAGGCCTTCCGTACCGGATTTTATTGGCCGACGGCCCGGGCATACACTCAGGACTTAGCGCAGCAATGCGTCGGTTGCCAATTGTTCGCTAATCAAAGCCACATGCCGCCTACCGCCCTACAAACCATACCCATTACCTGGCCTTTTGCGGTCTGGGGGCTTGACATGGTTGGACCCCTTAAAGGAGGAACCCACAAGCAAAAATATCTACTGGTCATGGTGGACAAATTCACCAAATGGATAGAGGCCAAGCCTGTAAAGACGGTCGAATCCGGACCGGTGATAGACTTCATATCCGGGGTTGTACACCATTACGGCATCCCCCACAACATCATAACTGACAACGGCACAAACTTTACGGCCGACGAAGTTAAATTCTGGTGCAAAAACATGGGCATCAAGCTCGACTACGCTTCAGTCTATCACCCACAAACTAACGGTCAGGTCGAGCGATCCAACGGTATCATCATGAGCGGCATCAAACCCAGACTAGTGCGATCCCTCAAGGAATATAACACGCACTGGGTAGAGGAGCTTGACTCCGTACTCTAGGGGCTGCGGACCACGCCGAATCGCACTACCGGATTCACACCAGTTTTTATGGTATACGACGCAGAGGCAGTCCTGCCCTGCGACATAATTCATGACTCACCTCGCGTGCGCATGTATGAAGAAAGAGAAGCCGAGCTCGATCGGCAAGACAACTTGGACGCATTGGAGGAGGAGCGCGACATGGCAAAAGCCCGTTCCGCATTCTATCAACAGTAGGCTCGAAGATATCAAAGCAGAGAAGTACGGGCCAAAACTTATAACATTGGCGAACTAGTTCTACGCCTGCCGGACAAGAAAAAGGACAAACTAAAGCCCAAATGGGAGGGTCCCATCATAATCGACCAAGTCCTGACTGGTGGAGCGTACCATCTGCGAAACGCATCGGACAACCGACTCGAGCCGAGCCCATGGAACGCAGCACGCCTACAAAGATTCTACGCATAGCACCCGACTCTGTGTTCGTATCCTTCCTCTGTCCCTTTTTTTAATTATTTATTTCAAATTAGCTGCCTGGTATTTCTCTCCTTCTCCCTCCCTTCTTTCTCCCAAGCCTTTAGGGGCTTGCCTGCGCGTTGTTCGCACATACTTGACGCGCCACCCGCGCTCATTATACCCGGGGGCTTCTTTATCAGAAGTTTATATAAATGGGCCTCATGCCCAAAACATGTGTGACACTTTCTCATGAACCTTTTATACACCATTATATGCATCGATATGACTTAAGTTTTGGCCAAGCTGGGTTGCCTGGCTCCTGTGCTTACCCCTACGTTCCTGTTTGTTCGGCTAGGTGGTAAAGGGAGCACCTCTGCGATTGTTACTGTCGGGTCAGCCGGATATGTACCTCAGACTGGGTGAAGCCGAAAGCTAGCGTTATTAAGGGAATATTCGGTCGGTGAATTTAAAGATGATTTTTTCATTTGTCTATTTATCTGCCCCCAGATGCTTTTCTACTTTCTTTTCGCAGTCCGGACATGCACTTTAGGGCATGCCCTCCTAGGGAAAGGAACCCCTAACGGAACTATTCTCCCTGGAAGATGTTTCTTACTAACCATGTAATATAACATAACTAGTTGGGCACTTGTCTGCTAAAGCACTTATGACCCCTACGCCTGGTCTCCATGCATGCCCCGGTTCTTACATAACCGAGAGGGTATTCGGACACACTCCGGACTATCGGGTCCAGAGGTTGAAGAGAAAAGGTCCGCAATGACAAACGATCTACAATCCGGCTAGAAGGCATTTTACATGTCTTTTTAAATTACATAGTCAATTTGACTAGGTATATTCTTCTTCAATACCATCCAACAGGCTGTCTAATTTATAGTCTTGTTGAGAATACTTGGCAGCCAGCTCTACCTGGCCATACACCAAACTGACAGGGATCTCCTTCCCATCGGGCCCCACAGGGCCGATCTTGGCCATGTGGTTCGGGTCTTCCTTCGTGTACCGAGTCTTCACCATGGCCCAAGCCTCCCTGGCACCTTGACGGCAGGCTAATATCTTCCATAACCGGAAGCGCTGCCGCACTCCCTTCAGCTTCTCTGCAAGCTCTCCAAGGCCTTCGGGCATGGAGAGGGATGGCCACATAGCCTGGACGACGCCTTGCATCGCCTGCCGAACTCGTTCGTGCAGTTGCAACAGCTCGGGAAGAAGGTCCCACTGAACCGGGCATTTCCTCTGCAGGACGACCTGTCAGCATATCTACATACATAGCTATGTCAATCGACTTCCTCGCCGAACTCTTTTTTTCGAAGATTCGTTCAAGCACTTACTAAAAATGCCGCGACGAAGTCGCCGATTCTCCTTTACGGAATCAGACAGCTGAGCACGAACATCCTTTAGTTCCTCGCCCAGCTGGGTATTGGCGTCTTGAAGTTTGTTCTTCTCTTGCCTCACCCTCGTCAGCACGCTCTCGCCGGCCTTTAGTTGGCGTAGGAGTTGTTGCTTGTCCGGATTCACTCCGGCCCCATCTGCACTGTTATTGTCAGAATTGCACACATGCCGCACTTCACAACGGAATTATCTTTCGAAGCATATATTACCTGAGGGGGTCCCCTTGGCACTCTCTGAAGCGGCCAGTGCGGCCTCGAGTTGGGCCTTGCACTCTTCCAGCTCCTGGGATAGTTGCGTGTTCTTTTTTGTAAGATCCTGCATAACATATGATCCTTAAATCAGTTATCTTAACTGTTTCAAGTCTCGGGGGCTACTAACATATATAACCATCAGATTTACTCACCTGTATGTCTTTCACATACTGCTCTGTGGCTCTGGCTAGACCATTTTGAGTGGCACGGAGGTAGGCATCTCCCGTATTAAAGGCGTCCAACGCCTCTGGGGAAAAACATGCGTCACGAAGAACAGTCCGGCAACGCCTGTGGTTCATGGCACTCTCCACCTCTGAATTGGTGGCAGATAGCCCGTCTGCATCCTCTGTCGGAGGAACGTCCGATGCGCGCCCCGTGTTCGCCTCCGCTTCCGGACCCGGCCTTGAAGCCTGGCCGGTGGATATAGTCCGGCGGGCGCTCTTCTTCCTGAGAAGAGCATGAGCATTTGTGTGACGTGAGGGCATAAACCCTAGGCATTAAAATTGCACGCCGTACCGTTGCGCCGGAATCTCGATCTGGTCCGCACTTCTTTTTAGCCCGCCTGGCTTCAACGGCCCTTGTTGGCTGCCCACCGCGGGCTCGGCCCTCCGCCTCAAGGATTTCCCCTGCAAAACGAAACATTCTTGGTTTACGACATTCAGAATAAGGCACGGATGGATCCTCTTGAAGGTACTGGGACTTTGGTCTCAGTTACCTTTGAGGCCGGAAGTAGTCCAGGATAGTCGGCCATAATGGCCACTAAGGTATTGTCCTTACTCAATTGATGAAACACCCCATCAATTATCTCCACATATAAGTCCGGGTCCTCTTGGGAGTCCGGATCGAGGGACCGCTCCGGGTCCTCGGGTTGTGGAGGAGGGCTGCTTATCTCCTTCACAGTCTGGCGCAGCTCCTGCGTTAGAATTACTAGACTGAGTACTCAATTATGGGAATTTGAAAACAGGTGGGCAGGTGAAAATGTTCGCTCACCCAGCTTGGAGGATTGTACATGGAGAATCCGCCCCGTGGGTTGACCCGGAGGAATTCCTCTTCTTCTCCCTTGTACAAAGCGGATAAGATCTTCGTTAGAGTGGCAGCCGAATCCGGCCTCTTGCGACCGCACCGAGTGGCGTCATCCTCCCCGTTGAAATCCCACATGGGGTGGCCTCTGTACTGAAGCGGCTGCACCCCCCGCGTAATGCATGTGGCCATGACCTCGATCATGGTCAATCCGGATTGAGCCAACAATCTTATCTGGCTCATCAGGTAAAGAACGTCTTTGTCAGTTTCCCTCTGAGGGTTCTGTGGGCGCCAGCTCAGGTGTTTCTTCAACGGAGCGTTATTAAACTCAGGGAGGCCGATCTGTACAGGGTCCGGCAGGGGGACGTCATCCATATAAAACCTTTCTGAAGGCCAGTCCTCGGACGCCTTCTTTGGGGTACCGGATAGATATCCAGTCCCGGCGATGCACCGTAGTTCGGTTACGCCCACTTGATAAATTGACCCCTTCTAAGAGCGGGGCACAAGGCAGAACAACCTCTTCCACAACGCGAAATGGGCCTCGATGCCCAAGAACAGCTTGCAGAGGGCCACGAAGCCCGCAACATGCAGTATGGAGGCGGGCGTGAGGTTGCGTAGCTGGAGGCCGTAGAACTCCAGTAGACCTCGGAGAAACGGATGAATTGGAAATCCGAGTCCTCTTATTAAATAAGGAACTAGGCATACCCGCTCTCCTTGAGAGGGATTGGGGAAGCTCTCCGCCTGCTCTCCGCCGCTATAGGAGGCAATCCCGGATCGAATTGGGACAATATATGCTGGGGGGAGGAGCCCCTTGGATTGAAGCACTACTAGCTTGCTATACGGGACGGAACACCACTCCCAGTCTCTGGGCCGATGGCTGGAGAGGCGAGAGGAGGAGCTGCTTCGGCCGGCCATGGTGGAATGGATCTCTGTCGAAAGCGCTCTGATGAATACTCGCGGAGGGAAGGTGGTGTGAATTGGATCTAAATCCCCGTCTCTTTTATGAGCGGCTCAT
>NC_041381.1:505236228-505239204 GCF_002162155.2 Triticum dicoccoides | reverse complement strand
CTCACTTCACCCGCCTTGTGTTTTTGCCCTTCCGGGGCGGTTCCGACCAATCACGGTTTGCCACGTGGCGACTGCTCATTGGTCGGAACCGCCCCGGAAGGGCAAAAACACAAGGCGGGTGAAGTGAGCTGGGCAAAACCGCAATTATTGAAAAACTAGGGGCAAATCAGTTGAGCGTGACCCAACTAGGGGCACCAATACAATTGTTCCTACTACAAATGCCGCGTCGAAGTCGCCGATTCTCCTTTACGGAATCAGACAGCTGAGCACGAACATCCTTTAGTTCCTCCCCCAGCTGGGTATTGGCGTCTTGAAGTTTGTTCTTCTCTTGCCTCACCCTCGTCAGCACGCTCTCGCCAGCCTTTAGTTGGCGTAGGAGTTGTTGCTTGTCCGGATTCACTCCGGCCCCATCTGCACTGTTATCGTCAGAATTGCACACATCCGCACTTCACAACAGAATTATCTTTCGAAGCATATATTACCTGAGGGGGTCCCCTTGGCACTATCTGAAGCGGCCAGTGCGGCCTCGAGTTGGGCCTTGCACTCTTCCAGTTCTTGGGACAGTTGCGTGTTCTTTTTTGTAAGATCCTGCATAACATATGATCCTTAAATCAGTTATCTTAACGGTTTCAAGTCTCGGGGGCTAATGACATATATAACCATCAGATTTACTCACCCGTATGTCTTTCACATACTTCTCTGTGGCTCTGGCTAGACCATTTTGAGCAGCACGGAGGTACGCATCTCCCGTATTAAAGGCGTCCAACGCCTCTGGGGAAAAACATGCGTCACGAAGAACAGTCCGGCAATGCCTGTGGTTCATGGCACTCTCCACCTCTGAATTGGTGGCAGATAGCCCATCTGCGTCCTCTGTCAGAGGAACGTCCGATGCGTGCCCCGTGTTCGCCTCCGCTTCCGGACCCGGCCTTGAAGCCTGGCCGGTGGATATAGTCCGGCGGGCTCTCTTCTTCCTGATGAGAGCATGAGCGTTAGTGTGACTTGAGGGCATAAACCCTAGGCGTTAAATTTGCACGCCGTACCGTTGCGCCGGAATCTCGATCTGGTCCACACTTCTTTTTAGCCCGCCTGGCTTCAGCGGCCCTTGTTGGCTGCCCACCGCGGGCTCGGCCCTCCGCCTCAAGGATTTCCCCTACAAAACGAAACACTATTGGTTTACGGCATTCAAAATAAGGCATGGATGGATCCTCTTGAAAGTACTGGGACTTCGGTCTCGGTTACCTTTGAGGCTAGAAGTAGTCCGAGATAGTCGGCCGTAATGGCCACTAAGGTATTGTCCTTACTCAGTTGATGAAACACCCCGTCAATTAGCTCCACACATAAGTCCGGGTCCTCTTGGGAGTCCGGATTGAGGGACCGCTCTGGGTCCTCGGGTTGTGGAGGAGGGCTGCTTATCTCCTTCACAGTCTGGCGCAGCTCCTGCGTTAGAATTACTAGACTGAGTACTCAATATGGGAATTTGAAAACATGTAGGCAGGTGAAAGTGTTCACTCACCCAGCTTGGAGGACTATACATGGAGAATCCGCCCCGTGGGTTGACCTGGAGGAATTCCTCTTCTTCTCCCTTGTACAAAGCGGATAAGATCTTTGTTAGAGTGGCAGCCGAATCCGGCCCCTTGCGACCGCACCGGGTGGCGTCGTCCTCCCCGTTGAAATCCCACATGGGGTGGCCTCTGTACTGAAGTGGCTGCACCCCCCGCGTAATGCATGTGGCCATGACCTCAATCATGGTCAATCTGGAATGAGCCAACAATCTTATCCGGCTCATCAGGTAAAGAACGTCCCTGTCAGTTTCCCTTTGAGGGTTCTGTGGGCGCCAGCTCAGGCATTTCTTCAACGGAGCATTATTAAACTCGGGGAGGCCGATCCGTACAGGGTCCGGCAGGGGGACGTCATCCATATAAAACTATTCCGAAGGCCAGTCCTCGGACGCCTTCTTTGGGGTACCGGATAGATATCCGGTCCCGGCGATGCGCCATAGTTCGGCTCCGCCCACTTGATAAATTGACCCCTCCTGTGAGCGGGGCACAAGGTAGAACAACCTCTTCCACAGCGCAAAATGGGCCTCGATGCCCAAGAACAGCTCACAGAGGGCCACGAAGCCCGTAACATGCAGTATGGAGGCGGGCGTGAGGTTGTGTAGCTGGAGGCCGTAGAACTCCAGTAGACCTCGGAGAAACGGATGAATTGGAAATCCGAGTCCTCTTATTAAATAAGGAACTAGGCACACCCGCTCTCCTTGAGAGGGATTGGGGACGCTCTCCGCCTGCTCTCCGCCGCTATAGGTGGCAATCTCGGATCGAACTGGGACCATATATGCTGGGGGGAGGAGCCCCTTGGATTGAAGCACTACTAGCTTGCTATACGGGACGAAACACCGCTCCCAGTCTCCGGGCCGAGGGCTGGAGAGGCCAGAGGAGGAGCTGCTTCGGCCGGCCATGGTGGAATGGATCTCTGTCGAAAGCGCTCTGATGAATACTCGCGGAGGGAAGGTGGTGTGAATTGGATCTAAATCCCCGTCTCTTTTATGAGCGGCTCATTTACGCGGCCGGGGGGGACAAAAAAACCTGGCTTTTTGCATTTGTTTGACACATGGAAGATGGTCATTATTGGGCACAGAAGCCGAGGAGAGCGGCACACACTAGAAGCCGGACACTATCCGACAGGTACATGGATTTTGGAGAAGAACCCGCCTTGCAATGCCGAAGATAAACTTGCGCGCTGGACTTACCGTCATTGAAGCCTGGTTCGGGGGCTACTGAGGGAGTCCTGAATTAGGGGGTGTCCGGATGGCCGGACTATGACCTTTGGCCGGACTCCCGGACTATGAAGATACAAGATTGAAGACTTCGTCCCGTGTCCGGATGGGACTTTCCTTGGCGTGGAAGGCAAGCTTGGCGATACGATATGAAGATCTCCTCCCATTGTAACCGACTCTGTGTAACCCTAGCCCTCTCC
>NC_041381.1:505219568-505236214 GCF_002162155.2 Triticum dicoccoides | reverse complement strand
AACCTAGCTTTTCGCATTCGTTTGACAAGTGGAAGATGGTCATTATTTGGCACAGAAGCCGAGGAGAGCAACACGCATTAGAAGCCGGACACTATCCGACAGGTACATGGAATTTGGAGAAGAACCCGCCTTGCAATGCCGAAGATAAACCTGCGTGCCGGACTTACCGTCATTGAAGCCTGGTTCGGGGGCTACTGAGGGAGTCCTGGATTAGGGGGTGTCCGGATGGCCGGACTATTACCTTTGGCCGGACTCCCGGACTATGAAGATACAAGATTGAAGACTTCATCCCGTGTCCGGATAGGACTTTCCTTGGCGTGGAAGGCAAGCTTGGCGATATGATATGAAGATCTCCTCCCATTGTAACCGACTCTATGTAACCCTAGCCCTCTCCGGTGTCTATATAAACCGGAGGGTTTTAGTCCGTAGGACGAACAACAATCATACCATAGGCTAGCTTCTAGGGTTTAGCCTCTCTGATCTCATGGTAGATCAACTCTTGTACTACCCATATCATCAATATTAATCAAGCAGGAGTAGGGTTTTACCTCCATCGAGAGGGCCCGAACCTGGGTAAAAACATCGTATCCCT
This sequence comes from Triticum dicoccoides, assembly GCF_002162155.2. NCBI lineage: Eukaryota > Viridiplantae > Streptophyta > Magnoliopsida > Poales > Poaceae > Triticum > Triticum dicoccoides. The sequence continues at coordinate 505,235,622 of NC_041381.1, read as the reverse complement.
TGTTTCCTGTTACCATCCGCCTAGACGCACAGTTTGGGACCCCCTACCCGAGATTCGCCGGTTTTGACACCGACAGCAATCCTCCCACTCGAGGGTTTAGCTGCGATCCCGTACTCGCCTAAGTTAAAAAACCATTCCGAGTGGTGAGCAATCCTCCCACTCGGGGGATTAGCTGCGACCCCGTACTCGCCTAAGTTAAAAAACCATTCTGAGTGGAGAGCAATCCTCCCACTCGAGGGCTTAGCTGCGACCCCATACTCGCCGAAGTTAAAAAACCATTCCGAGTGGAGAGCAATCCTCCCACTCGGGGGCTTAGCCGCGACCCCGTACTCGCCTAAGTTAAAAAACCATTCCGAGTGGAGAGCAATCCTCCCACTCAGAGGCTTAGCTGTGACCCCGTAATCACCTAAGTTAAAAAAACTATTCTGAGTGGAGAGAAATCCTCCCACTCGGAGGCCTAGCTGCGACCCCGTACTCGCCCAAGTCGCAAAGATCCTCTGAGCTGCATCACAAGTACAACGTCCGCTCCATCTTGATCCGCAAGGACGATGAGGTGCCACTCTAGCACGTCGTCGGAGCTGCATCACAAGTACAACGTCGGCTCCATCCTGATCCGCAAGGACGATGAGGTGCCACTCGAGCACGTTGTCGGAGCTGCGTCACAAGTACAATGCCCGTTCCGAGTGAGAAGTCAAGTTCCACTTGGAGTTAAAAAAGATCTAAAAGTGGTAAAGGCAAAGCCACCATATTCAAGGAAAAACCAAGTTCAGATAAACCCAGCAAAGTTCAGAACCACGGGCAGAAGTACTCAGGCATCAGGCCTGAAAGAGTGTAACAGTTACAAAATCACTTGGCATTCCGAGGCAAATAAAGGTGAGGCATAAAGTTTGTTCACTCAGCAGGAGGAGGCCTTGCTAGCCTGACAGAGCTGTCAAGGTCGATGTCGTCTGCAATGCGTGTGGCAGCGTTGATGAAGGTCTCCATGAAGGACTAGAATTGGAGCTTCTTGGTGTTGGAAACCTTGAGAGCCGCCAGCTTGTCTTCTTTGACCTCCTTCCAATGGACTCAGACCAAGGACAGAGCCACATCAGCGCCACAACGAGCGGACGACTTCTTCCATCTTGCACTCGACCAGGGATTTCTTTGAGTCGAGTCATCAGGGACTTGAGATCATTCTGTAACTCCACTCGGGGTCAGGGCTCTGTGTCAATCCGTGATGCCGCCGCTTTCAGTCGAGCAAGGTAATCCACAACACTGTCAAGACGTGAGTCCAATCGTAGCACGTTGATCGCAACATCATCCTTGACGCGAGAGTTTATGGGGTCTAGATCTGTCTCGATCCGCCCAGTCTCTACCTCGAAGTCTTGACAGAATTCTGCACACTCGGAAAAATGGTGAGTCGGCAGTTATATGATGAGTCAACAGTTTCAAGCTTTAGGAGCATCTTCGAAGCAAGTCTTCCTAGTTAAGCCTCCAGTTCACCTCTGTTTTGAGTAGATCTCCAACCTTGTCGGTCAGAGTCTCCTTGTCCTTCTTCAGCTTTGCAACTTCTTTGTTGGGCTCGGTAGCAGCAGTCTTCAGTTGGGAATTTTCCTCTTCTAACTTGCTGACTGAAGCCAGCTTCTTGTCGGCAAGCTCTGTTTTCTCTCGTGCCTTCCTCTATGCTGCGGCAAGGTCAAGGTCCTTCTGCTCCAGAGCTTGCTTCATTTTGACAAAAGAAATAACATTCTTCAGACGAGCTTGGAGTTGACGGTTTTCACTGCGCACATCCGTTCAAGTGGAGTCACTCGATTCAAAAGAATAAAAGGGAAAAACTGTAAGGTGGACATTCGATGAGTTATTACCTCCCATAGCAGCAACATCATCCTTGTCCTTCTGAAGATTCTTCTTCGCCAGCTCCAGATCGAGGTTGAGACTGATCAGTTTCTTCTCCAACTCATCAAATTGGGCCCCGAGCTCACAAGATTTCTGCGGTCAGCAAATAAGACACGTCAGTCGACAGAGACAAAAGTTAAACACAACAAAACTGCAACAGAAAATGTTCTAAGACTACTGCTGAATCAAACATTCAACAGTAATCTCGGGGGCTACACCCAGTGGGTGCACTTGGCGTGCCCCCACTGGTCCAGTTTACCACTCGGCATGGTCTGCCCAGCACAAGTATGTATATATAAAAAAGAAGAAGAGAGATTCTCAGACCCCAGCCGACTGCCCGCAGTCAACCGCGGTCTCGGAGACTACACCCAGTGGGTGTACTCTGCGTGCCCCCACTGGTCTGGATCCCCCTTGGTTCAATCTATTCCTCCGAGTGAAAGAACTATGAAAATACAGACGATAAAGACCCACGCCGAATCAAACATCCGACGGCGATCTCGGGGACTACACCCAGTGGGTGCACTTTGCGTGCCCCCACTGGTTCAGAGATACACTCGACTCAACCTGGTCGACTCAAGTGGACGAACTATTCAGCAAAAATTTAAAACACCCAGTGGGTGAATGGATGTAAAGTGCGGACTCATGATAGTGCTTATAAAAGGTTCCAAAACACTCATCCATGGACATCTTACGGATAATGAATCTGCAGCTTACAACTACCATATCGTAGCAGGGCAAAAATAAAACTAGAAGATCACTCGGAAATCAACTGACCTTGACATTAATTTGCAGAGCAGATCTGGCATTATAGGAAGCCTTGCTAGCCTCGTGCACCACCTTCATCTTCTACATCATAAAGCCTGCTTGGAGTATGGCTTCTTGGCAGCACCCACCGAGTCATCTGGGGTATGATGAGCAGCAACGAGCGGTGTTGGTAGAGCAGTCGGAGCAATCACAGGATCTGAGGCATAGAGTTGCGCGGACGAAGCAGGGACTTGAGCGATCGACACCGAAGGATGGTCAGTCGACACAGGATTGGCAAAAGAAACAGAGGCCCGAATCGGATCTCTGGATCGCTGGACCATTGTTTCCGGTGCTGATGTCGACTGAGGCACCTGGCTGACATGCGTTCTCCTGCTTGAAGTCCTACCCCTCCTTCCCGTATTCTTCTGAGGCACTTATTCATCGTCGTATGGAAGTTCAATGACGTCTTGTGGGGCTACACAAAATTCAACCATAAGAGCTCAGTCGATGACAGTCCAACCGACAAAATAAGCACAAGATTGCAGAATCTTACCTGCTTTGGAAGTAGCCGCGTCTTCAGTTTCTTCATCATTCTAAGCCTTTTCAATGTCCATGGAGGTCCCAAAAGTTGCAGCACTAAAAGATTCAAAACATACTCGGTCAAGCAGGAGTATGAGTCGACAGTACAATACAGAAAGACAAAACATTTACGTCGAAGCGACGGGAACGTTCATCTTGATCCTGGGCAAGGTCTTCCGAGGCTTTGAAGGGAGAACCTTGGGCTGCTTGGAAACCTTTTTAGAGGGCTCCAGAGTCGAAGTCTGAGTGCGTTTATGCACTTGTGTGCTTGGAGGAGCCACCTTGTTGCGCCCAACTGCAGGATCGTGAGACTGTTTGGATCGATGCTCTATGCGGGGCAGTGAGTCGACCTCTTCTTCATTGTTCGACTCATCACTCTCTTCCTCGTCATCATCGTCGGGGGATTGCCAGTCGGTAATCTCGTCCGTGCTCTCTGCTCCCTCCTAGGCTAGCTCCCCGTTCGGCATCGAGTACATCTCAGTATAAATCTGCAAAGCAAGAAGTTAAACAAACATCAGACCTTGTCCAGCTGACTTTCAGTGTCGAATGGGTTAACTCTTCTGGACCCCCTGGGGTTGTCTTTGTTCCCAATAATGCCCTTCAGCCACTGGGCCACCGTCTCATCGGCAACCTCCTCTGGGTGGACCCGAGCGGTGTCATTGGAGCCCAAATACACCCACATTGGATGATCGCGAGCTTGGAGTGGCTGGATGCATCGACTGAGAAACACTTCCAGTAAATCCATGCCAGTCACGCCCTCACGTACCAATTGGACTACCCGCTCGACTAGCATGTTCACCTCTACTTTCTCCACTGCAGGCACGATCAATGAAGAAGGTTGCTGGACTCGATCTAGGGTGAAGGGAGGAAGACCGGTCGACTGACCGGGGGTCGGAATATCTTGGAAGTAGAACCAGGTCGACTGCCATCCCCTAACCGACTCGGGAAGTGTCATAGGGGGAAAAGTAATCCTAACCCTCATCTGAATCCCTAAACCCCTGCACATCTGAATCACGTGCGTCCTCTCGTTAGTCAGATTCACCTTCTTCATAGATTGGGAACGGCAAGTGAAGATATGTTTGAATAGACCCTAGTGCAGTCTACAACCCAAGAAGTTTTCATACAGAGAAACATATGTAGCGAGGTATGTGATAGTGTTGGAAGAGAAATGGTGAAGTTGGGCACCGAAAAAGTTCAGGAAACCCCAGTAGAAAGGATGCGGAGGCAGAGAGAAGCCACGGTCGACATGGGTTGCGAGGAAAACGCACCGACCCTCCCATGGCTGAGGCTCGATCTCGTCCCCTGGCAGCCTCCAAGACCCGTCGTTGATCAAGCCCGCGGTGGCCAGATCCTCCAGATCTTTTTTACGGAGCGTGAACCGAATCCTGTCCCCCTGGATCCAGCCAGGCGGCAATCCGGACCTCGATGACGACCCCCGACTCGTCTTCTTGCCCTTCGTCGCTGCCGTCGCCTTCTTCGTGCACTCCAGGGCCGCCGTCTTGCCCTTGACCATTGTGGCAAACTACGCACGGGCGGGGAGGCGACATCAAGAGTGGAGGAGGACGCGGTGGAGAAGCAGAGGAAGAGGAAGGGAAATGGGGCGCACTGTGCAAATGCATCAGCCTCGATGCCTTTTATGAGCCTGCTTCCGAGTGGCTGACGCATGGGCCCGAGCAATCCTGCCAAATCCCGCAACAGTTGCGCGCCCAATACGTGGCGAAAAAGGTGGCGCAACAATCGAGGCGCCCCTGTCTATCCGTCCTGTTTACTGCGGCACACTCCGTCTGGCGCGCTTCCCCAAAGTTCCGAATTCCGTGAGATCCGGGAATTGCAGTAACCAATCACGTCGAAGATTACGCGCCATATCAACACTCGAAGACTGGCAGTATAAGTTCACTCGACGACCTCTGGATCGATCAAGGCCACTGAAATGAAGTTGAAGTTTTAGCATGATTCTCGAACTCAGTAAGAATGCCTATGAAGCATAAGAGTCAGGACATGATCAACTTCAACTCTCTTTTCACTCGGACCTTAATCCATTCAGGGGCTAATGACGATGCCATGGACCTAGGGTAGGGTCATAGGCCTGACCTATACGCCCTATCCAAGGTCACTACCATAGAATCAAGGACATTGAAAGTATAGCAAGAGATACCGACTGAAGTAACCATGGAATGCAATCCACTCGACTAGTTACCCCACACAGATACCCCCAATTTCACTCGACCAAGATGATGTCATTTGACCATACAAGAAACCACTCAGAGTACAGAAGACCTAGAGTCACAAAGGATGGCAACGGTCAGGCTTCACTTTGTAGTCTTAAAGATCATTAATAGCACTTTATAGCTGGTGTTACAAGTAACGCCCTGTCTTAATGTACATTGAACCCTGTAACGGGGGACGGCTGGGGTCCTGGCACACTCTATATAAGCCACCCCCCTCCTTTGGGACAAGGGTTCGCACCCCATGTAACACACACGTCCATATTCCAGTCGACCGCCTTAGGGCATCGAGACTTAGGGCTTTTACCTCCGCCAAGAGGGACCTGAACTGGTAAACTCATGTGTACAATCTCGCCGTAGCCAGTGCCTTGCCTCCTCATACGTACCCCCTAATCTTACTGTCAGACTTAGTACCATGACAACCTCCATAAACGAGAAACATATCCTTAGTCCTTTTGAGGTATTTCAGGATATTCTTGACCGCTGTCCAGCGTTCCATTCCGGGGTCACTTTTGTACCTCCCTACCAAACTTATGGCAAGGTTCACATCAGGTCTGGTACACATCATTGAAGGAAATATGCCCTAAAGGCAATAATAAAGTTGTGATTTATATTTCCTTATATCATGATAAATGTTTATTATTCATACTAGAATTGTATTAACCGGAAACTTAGTACATGTGTGAATACAGTACATGTGTGAATACATAGACAATACATAGTGTCCCTAGTATGCCTCTACTTGGCTAGCTCGTTAATCAAAGATGGTCATGTTTCCTAATCGTAGACATGTGTTGTCATTTGATGAACGAGATCACATCATTAGAGAATGATATGATGGACAAGAACCATCCTTTAGCTTAGCATTATGATCGTTACAGTTTTATTGCTACTGGTTTCTTCATGATTTATACATGTTCCTCTGACTATGAGATTATGCAACTCCCGAATACCGGAGTAACACCTTGTGTGCTATCAAATGTCACAACGTAACTGGGTGATTACAAAATGCTCTACAGGTGTCTCCAAAGGTGTTTGTTAAGTTGGCATAGATCAAGATTAGGATTTGTCACTCCATGTATCAGAGAGGTGTCTCTGGGCCCTCTAGGTAATGCTCATGACTATAAGCCTTGCAAGGAATGTGACTAATGAGTTAGTTACGGGATGAAGCATTACGGAGCGAGTAAAGAGACTTGCCGGTAATGAGATTCAACTAGGTATGATGATACCGACGATCGAATCTCGGGCAACTAACATACCGATGACAAAGGGAACAACGTATGTTGTTGTGCGGTTTGACCGATAAAGATCTTTGTAGAATATGTAGGAGCCAATATGAGCATCCAGGTTCTGCTATTGGTTATTGATCGGAGACGTGTCTCGATCATGTCTACATAGTTCTCGAACCCGTAGGGTCTGCACGCTTAACGTTCGATGACGATTTGTATTAAGAGTTATGTGTTTTTGATGACCGAAGTTTGCTCGGAGTCCCGGATGAGATCGCGGACACGACGAGGAGTCTCGAAATGATTGAGACATAAAGATTGATATATTGGACGAAGGTATTCGAACACCGGAATGGTTTTGGGACGTTTCAGATATTTATCGGGGAACCGAACGGTTACCGGAACCCCTCGGGGAAATTATGGACCTTAATGGGCCATAAGGGAGTAGGAGAGGGGAGCCCGCAGGTTGGCGCCCCCCCAAGGGAGTCCGAATTGGAGAAGGGGGAGGGGGTGCAGCCCCCTCTTTCCCTCTCCCTCTCCCTTTCCTTCCCTCTTTCCCCTTGGAATAGGAAAGGGAGACCAAATAGGATTGGGAATCCTAGTTGGACTCCCCCTTGGCGCGCCCCCTCTAGGCCGCCGGCCTCCTCCCTCTACTCCTTTATATACGGGGGTGGGGGCACCCCAAAGGCACACAAAGATTTCTCTTAGCCGTGTGCGGTGCGCCCTTCCACAGTTTACTCCACCGGTCATAGCGTCGTAGTGCTTAGGTGAAGCCCTTTGTGGAGCACATCATCAACACCGTCACGACGCCGTCGTGCTGACGAAACTCTCCCTCGATCCTCTACTGGACCAAGAGTTTGAGGGACGTCATCGAGCTGAACGTGTGCGAACATAGAGGTGCCGTAAGTTCGGTACTTGGATTGGTTGGATCGTGAAGACGTTCGACTACATCAACTGCGTTAACTAACGCTTTCGCTCTCGGTCTACGAGGGTATGTGGACACACTCTCCCTCCTCTCATTTCTATGCATATCCTCGATAGATCTTGCGTGATCGAAGGATTTTTTTTTGAAATTGCATGCTACGTTCCCCAACAAGCATGTCATACATAATAGAGCCTATGGCTGAGGCATAGGGGATGACACTCATCTTTTCTCTATCTTCTGTCGAGGTCGGGCATTGGGTTGTGCTCAATTTCACACCTTGCAATACAGGCAAGAACCCCTTCTTGGACTGATCCATATTGAACTTCTTCAATATCATGTCAAGATATGTGTTTTGTGAAAGACCAATGAGGCGTCTCGATCTATCTCTATAGATTTTGATGCCTAATATATAAGCAGCTTCTCCAAGGTCCTTCATTGAAAAACACTTATTCAAGTAGGCCTTTATGCTTTCCAAAAGTTCTATATGATTTACCATCAATAGTATGTCTTCCACATATAATATGAGAAATGCTATAGAGCTCCCACTCACTTTCTTGTAAATACAGGCTTCTCCATAAGTCTGTATAAACCCAAACGCTTTGATCACTTCATTAAAGCAAATCCAACTCTGAGATGCTTGCAACAGCCCATAGATGGAGAGCTGGATCTAGCATACCTTGTCAGCATTCTTAGGATCAACAAAACCTCCCGGCTGCATCATATACAATTCTTCCTTGTGGAAACCGTTAAGGAATGCCGTTTTGACGTCCATTTGCCAGATCTCATAATCATAGAATGTGGCAATTGCTAACATGATTCAGACGGACTTCAGCATCGCTACGGGTGAGAAGGTGTCATCGTAGTCAACTCCTTGAACTTGTCGATAACCCTTAGTGACAAGTCGAGCCTTATAGACGGTCACATTACCATCCGCGCCAGTCTTCTTCTTAAAGATCCACTTATTCTCTATGGCTTGCCGATCATCGGGAAAGTCCACCAAAGTCCATACTTTGTTCTCATACATGGATCCTATCTCGGATTTCATGGATTCAAGCCATTTGTTGGAATCCGGGCCCGCCATCGCTTCTTTCATAGTTCAAAGGTTCATCGTTGTCTAACAACATGACTTCCAGGACAGGGTTGCCATACCATTCTGGTGTGGAATGTGTCCTTGTGGACCTATGAAGTTCAGTAGTAACTTGATCCCAAGTTTCATGATCATCATCATTAACTTCCTCTCTAGTCGGTGTAGGCACCATAGAAACATCTTCCTGAGCTACGCTACTTTCCGGTTCAAGAGGGGTTACCTCATCAAGTGATACTTTCCCCCCACTTACTTCTTTCAAGAGAAACTCTTTCTCCAGAAAGGATCCATTCTTGGCAACAAAGATTTTGCCCTCGGATCTGAGGTAGAAGCTATACCCAATAGTTTCCTTAGGGTATCCTATGAAGACGCATTTTTCCGATTTGGGTTCGAGCTTTTCAGGTTGAAGTTTCTTGACATAAGCATCACATCCCCAAACTTTCAGAAACGACATCTTAGGTTTCTTCCCAAACCATAATTCATACGGTGTCGTCTCAAGAGATTTAGACGGTGCCCTATTGAAAGTGAATGCGGCAGTTTCTAAAGCATAACCCCAAAATGATAGCGGTAGATCGGTAAGAGACATCATAGATCGCACCATATCCTATAGAGTGCGATTACGATGTTCAGACACACCATTTCGCTGAGGTGTTCTAGGCGGCGTGAGTTGTGAAACAATTCCACATTTCTTAAGTGCGTGCCAAGTTCGTGACTCAAATATTCTCCTCCACGATCTGATCGTAAGAACTGTATTTTCCTGTCACGTTGATTTTCTACCTCGCTGTGAAATTCCTTGAACTTTTCAAAGGTCTCAGACTTGTGTTTCATTAAGTAGACATACCCATATCTACTTAATTCATCAGTGAGGGTGAGAACATAACGATAGCCACCGCGAGCCTTGGTACCTCTTGAGCATGCGTTGGTTTTTCCCTTGAAGAGGAAAGGGTGATGCAGCAAAGTAGCATAAGTATTTCCCTCAGTTTTTGAGAACCAAGGTATCAATCTAGTAGGAGGCTCCTCAAAAGTCCCACACACCTACACAAACAAACAAGAACCTCGCAACCAACGCGATAAAGGGGTTGTCAATCCCTTCACGGTAACTTGCGAAAGTGAGATCTGGTAGAGATAATAAGATAAGATAAATATTTTTGGTATTTTTATGATATAGATTGGAAAATAAAAGATGCAAATAAAAGTAGACTGAAAACTTATATGATAAAAGATAGACCCGGGGGCCATAGGTTTCACTAGTGACTTATCTCAAGATAGCATAAGTATTACGGTGGGTGAACAAATTACTGTCGAGCAATTGATAGAGAAGTGCATAGTTATGAGATTATCTAGGCATGATCATGTATATAGGCATCACGTGCATAACAAGTAGATCGAAACGATTCTGCATTTACTACTATTACTCCACACATCGACCGACTCCTGCCTGCATCTAGAGTATTAAGTTCATAAGAACAGAGTAACGCATTAAGCAAGATGACATGATGTAGAGGGATAAACTCATGCAATATGATATAAACCCCATCTTTTTATCCTCGATGGCAACAATACAATACGTGCCTTGCTGCCTGTCGGGACTACCCTTGCTGTTACTGGGAAAGGACACCGCAAGATTGAACCCAAAGCTAAGCACTTGTCCCATTTGCAGGGAAGATCAATCTAGTAGGCCAAACCAAACTGACAATTCGAAGAGACTTGCAAAGATAACTTAATCACACATAAAATAATTCAGAGGGGATTCAAATATTTCTCATAGATAAACTTGATCATAAACCCACAATTCATCGGATCTCGACAAACACACCGCAAAAAGAGTTACATTGAATAGATCTCCAAGAAGATCGAGGAGAACTTTGTATTGAGATTCAAAGAGAGAGAAGAAGCCATCTAGCTAATAACTATGGACCCGAAGGTCTGTGGTAAACTACTCACAACTCATCGGAGAGGCCTCGGAGATGATGTAGAGGCCCTCCATGGTCGATTCCCCCTCCGGCGAAGCACTGACGAAGGCTCCAAGATGGGATCTCGCGGATACAGAAGGTTGCGGCGGTGGAATTAGGTTTTCGCGGTGCTCACCAATGTTTTCAAGGTACGAGAATTTATATAGGCGAAGGAAGTACGTTGGCAGAGCAACAAAGGGCCCGTGAGGGTGGGGGGCGCGCCGGGAACCCTCGTGGATGCCTCATTCGTTGCTTGACGTCCACTCCAAGTCTCCTGGATTGCATTTGTTCCAAAAAGATCGCTCCCGAAGGTTTCATTCCATTTGGACTCCGTTTGATATTCCTTTTCTTCAAAACAGTGAAATAGGCAAAAAACCAGCAATCCGGGCTGGGCCTCTGGTTAGTAGGTTAGTCCCAAAAATGATATAAAAGTATAAAGTAAAGCCCATAAACATCCAAAACGGATAATATAATTGCATGGAACAATAAAAAATTATAGATACGTTGGAGACATATCAAGCATCCCCAAGCTTAATTCCTACTCGTCCTCGAGTAGGTAAATGATAAAAACAAAATTTTTGATGTGGAATGCTACCTAGCATATTTCTCAATGTAATTTTCTTTATTGTAGCATGAATGTTCAGATCCAAATGATTCAAATAAAAGTTCATATTGACATAAGAAATAGTAATACTTCAAGCATACTAACAAAGCAATCATGTCGTCTCAAAATAACATGGCTAAAGAAAGTTCATCCCTACAAAATCATATAGTTTGGTCATGCTCCATTTTCATCACACAAGAATGCCCTCATCTTGCACAACCCCGAGGACAAGCCAAGCAATTGTTTTATACTTTAGTATCTCAAACTTTTTTCAACTTTCACGCAATACATGAGCGTGAGCCATGGATATAGCACTATGGGTGGAATAGAATATGTTAATGGAGATTGTGTGGAGAAGACAAAAAAGGAGAAAGTCTCACATCGACGCGGCTAATCAATGGGCTAGGGAGATGCCCATCAATTGATGTCAATGCAAGGAGTAGGGATTGCCATGCAACGGATGCACTAGAGCTATAAATGTATGAAAGCTCAACAAAAGAAACTAAGTGGGTGTGCATCCACCTTGCTTGCTCACGAAGACCTAGGGAATTTTGAGGAATCCCATTGTTGGAATATACAAGCCAAGTTCTATAATGAAAACTTCCCACTAGTATATGAAAATGACAACAAATGAGACTCTCTATATGAAGAACATGGTGCTACTTTGAACCACATGTGTGGAAAAGGATAGTAACATTGTCCCCCTTTTTTGGGGGGTGGGGCTTTTTTTTATTTGGCCTTTATTTTTTTCTTTTTTTATTTGGCCTTTCTCCTTTTTTTATAAGGTAAAATGCTCTAATAATGATGATCATCACACTTCTATTTATTTACAACTCATGAGTTACAACTCAAAACTAGAACAAGATATGACTCTATATGAATGCCTCCGGCGGTGTACCGGGATGGGCAATGATGCAAGAGTGACATGTATGAAATTATGAAGGTGGCTTTGCCAAAATACGATGTCAACTACATGATCATGCAAGGCAATATGACAATGATGATGCGTGTCATGATAAACGGAACGGTGGAAAGTTGCATGGCAATATATCTCGGAATGGCTATGGAAATGCCATAATAGGTAGGTATGGTGGCTGTTTTGAGGAAGATATAGAGCGTATCGTACCACAGGGTTTGGATGCACTGGCGAAGTTTGCACCAACTCTCAAGGTGAGAAAGGGCAATGCACGGTACCGAAGAGGCTAGCAATGATGGAAGGGTAAGAGTGCGTATAATCCATGGACTCAACATTAGTCATAAAGAACTCATATACGTATTGCAAAAATCTACAAGTCATCAAAAACCAAGCACTACACGCATGCTCCTAGGGGGGTAGATTGGTAGGAAAAGACCATCGCTCATCCCCGACCGCCACTCATAAGGATGACAATCTAAGAACACCTCATATTTCAAATTTGTTACACAACGGTTACCATACGTGCATGCTACGGGACTTGCCAACTTTAACACAATTATTCTTTAAATTCACAATTACCCAACTAGCATGACTCTAATATTACCACCTCCATATCTCAAAACAATTATCAAGTATCAAATTGATCATATCATCCAATTTACTTCCTATGATAGTTTTTATTATACCCAACTTGGAAGCCCATCATTCTAGGACCAATTTTATAACCATAGCAAATACCATGCTGTTCTAAAAGACTCTCAAAATAATATAAGTGAAGCATGAGAGATCAACAATTTCTACAAAATCAAGCCACCGCCGTGCTCTAAAAAGTATAAGTGAAGCACTAGAGCAAAAACTATCTAACTCAAAAGATATAAGTGAAGCACATAGATTATTCTAATAAATTCCAAATCATGCATTTCTCTCCCAAAAGGTGTGTACATCAAGGATGATTGTGGTAGACTCAAAAGCAAATACTAATATAATACATGACGCTCCAAGCAAAACACATATCATGTGGCGAATAAAAATATAGCTCCAAGTAAAGTTACCGATAGACGAAGACAAAAGAAGGGATGCCTTTCGGGGCATCCCCAAGCTTAGGCTTTTGGTTATCCTTGAATATATTGGGGTGCCATGGGCATCCACAATCTTAGGCTCTTGCCACTCCTTATTCAATAGTCCATCAAATCTTTACCCAAAACTTGAAAACTTCACAACAAAAAACTCAACAGGAAATCTCATAAGCTCCGTTAGTGCAAGAAAGAAAAGCCACCACATAAGGTACTGTAATGAACTCATTCTTTATTTATATTGGTGTGAACCTACTGTATTCCAACTTCTCTATAGTTCATACCTCCCGATACTAGCCATAGATGCATTAAAATAAGCAAACAACACACGAAAATCAGAATCTGTCAAAAACAGAACAGTCTGTAGCAATCTGTAACTTTCCGATACTTCTGGAACTCTAAAAATCCTACCAAAATAGGACATCCTCAGAAATTTGTCTATTGATCTACATCAAAAATAATCGATACAAAAGCATGTTTATGTGATTTATTGAATTTTTGCTCGTGAGCACAAATTTTCTGTTTTTCAGCAGAATCAAATTAACTATTACCATAGGTTTTACTTGGCACAAACACTAATTAAAACATGAAAACACATCTAAAAAGAAGATAGATGAAATATTTATTACTAAACAGAAGCAAAAAGTAAGAAACAAAAATAAAATTGGGTTGCCTCCCAACAAGTGCTATCGTTTAACGCCCCTAGTTAGGCATAAAAGCGAGGATAGATTTAAGTATTGCCCTCTTTGGTATTTGATTCATAAGTAGCTCGCATGATAGATTCATAAGGTACTTTAAATTTCTTTCTTGGAAAGTGTTCCATGCCTTTCCTTAATGGAAATTGGAATCTAATATTCCCTTCCTTCATATCAATAATTGCACCAATCGTTCTAAGGAAAGGTCTACCAAGAATAATAGGACATTAAAGATTGCAATCTATATCAAGAACGATAAAATCTACGAGCACATAATTCCTATTTGCAACAATAAGAACATCATTGATTCTTCCCAAAGGTTTCTTAATAGTGGAATCCACGAGGTGCAAGTTTAAAGAGCAATCATCAAAATCATGGAAACACTAGCACCCAAATCACATAAAGTTTTCGGAATCGTGGAAACACTAGCACCCAAATCACATAAAGCATAGCATTCATGATCTTAAATTTTAATTTTTATAGTAGGTTCCCACTCATCATAAAGTATTCTAGGTATAGAAACTTCCAAATTAAGTTTTTCCTCATATGATTGCATCAAGGCATCAACAATATGTTTGGTAAAAGCTTTATTTGACTATAAGCATGTGGGGAATTCAACACGGATTGCAACAAGGAAATATAATTTTTTTAAAGAACAATTATCATAATTAAATTCCTTGAAATCCATAATAGTGGGTTCAATGCTATATAAAGTCTTGACCTCTCCAATCTCACTTTTACCAAATTTAGCATCAAGATCTAAAAACTCTGAATTATTGGGATGCCTTTTAACTAAAGTTGACTCATCTCCAGTCCCATCATTATCAAGATTCATATTGCAAAACAAAGATTTAATAGGGTACACATCAATAACTTTTAGATCTTCGTCATTATTTTCATGGAAACTAGAGGAACACGGTTTTACAAAGCAATCTTTCTTAGCAGGCAACCTAGCGATTCTTTCTTTGCACTAATCGATGGAAATTATCATGGCTTTGAGAGACTTATTGATATCATGCTTAGGTGGAATAGATCTAAGTTTCAAAGAATCAACATCAAGAGAGAGTCTATCAACGTTCCTAGCCAATTCATCAACTTTAAGCAATTTTTCTTCAAGCAAAGCATTAAAATTCTTTTGAGAGATCATAAATTCTTAAACACTATTATCAAAATCAGACGGCATATTATTAAATATTCCATAGGAGTTGTTGTATGAACTTCCATAATTATTAGAGGAATTATTAGGAAACGGTCCAGGATTAAAGTTTCCTCTATAAGCATTGTTACCAAAATTATTCCTACCAACAAAATTCACATCCATAGATTCATTATTATTCTCAATCAAAGTAGACAAACGCATAACATTAGGATCAATAGGAGCACTCTTAGTAGCAAAAAAATTCATAAGTTCATCCATCTTTCCACTCAAAACATTAATTTCTTCTATAGCATGCACTTTTTTACTAGTAGATCTTTCGGTGTGCCTATCGGTGTCAGAACCGGTGGATCTCGGGTAGGGGGTCCCGAACTGTGCGTCTAGGCGGATGGTAACAGGACACAAGGGACAATATGTTTTTACCCAGGTTCGGGCCCTCTCGATGGAGGTAAAACCCTACTCCTGTTTGATTAATATTGATGATATGGGTAGTACAAGAGTTGATCTACCACGAGATCAGAGAGGCTAAACCCCACAAGCTAGCCTATTGTATGATTGTTCTTTGTCGTACGGACTAAAACTCTCCGGTTTGTATAGACACCGGAGAGGGCTAGGGTTACATAGAGTCGGTTACAATGGGAGGAGATCTTCATATCATATCGCCAACCTTGCCTTCCACGCCAAGGAAAGTCCTATCCGGACACGAGACGAAGTCTTCAATCTTGTATCTTCATAGTCCGGGAGTCCGGCCAGTGGTCATAGTCCAGCCATCCGGACACCCCCTAATCCAGGACTCCCTCAGTAGCCCCCGAACCAGGCTTCAATGACGGTAAGTTCGGCGCGTAGGTTTATCTTTGGCATTGCAAGGCGGGTTCTTCTCCAAATTCCATGTACCTGTCGGATAGTGTCCGCCTTCTAGTGCGTGCTGCTCTCCTCGGCTTCTTTGCCCAATAATGACCATCTTCCACGTGTCAAACGAATGCGAAAAGCCAGGTTTTTT
>NC_041381.1:505161417-505219211 GCF_002162155.2 Triticum dicoccoides | reverse complement strand
TAGATCCAATTCACACCACCTTCCCTCCGCGAGTATTCATCAGAGCGCTTTTGACAGAGATCCATTCCACCATGGCCGGTTGAAGCAGCTCCTCCTCTCGCCTCTCCAGCCCTTGGCCCGGAGACTGGGAGTGGTGTTCCGTCCCGTATAGCAAGCTAGTAGTGCTTCAATCCAAGGGGCTCCTCCCCCCAGCATATATGGTCCCAGTTCGATCTAGGATTGCCACCTATAGTGGCGGAGAGCAGGCGGAGAGCGTCCCCAATCCCTCTCAAGGAGAGCGGGTATGCCTAGTTCCTTATTTAATAAGAGGACTCAGATTTCCAATTCATCCGTTTCTCTGAGGTCTACTGGAGTTCTACGGCCTCCAGCTACACAACCTCACACCCGCCTCCATACTGCATGTTGCGGGCTTCGTGGCCCTCTGTGAGCTGTTCTTGGGCATCGAGGCCCATTTCACGCTGTGGAAGAGGTTGTTCTACCTTGTGCCAGGCTCTCAGGAGGGGTCAATTTATCAAGTGGGCGGAGCCGAACTATGGCGCATCGCCGGGACCAGATATCTATCCAGTACCCCAAAGAAGGCGTCCGAGGACTGGCCTTCGGAATGGTTTTATATGGATGACGTCCCCCTGCCGGACCCTGTACGGATCGGCCTCCCTGAGTTTAATAACGCTCCGTTGAAGAAACGCCTGAGCTGGCGCCCACGGAACCCTCAGAGGGAAACTGACAGGGACGTTCTTTACCTGATGAGCCGAATAAGATTGTTGGCTCATTCCGGATTGACCATGATCGAGGTCATGGCCACATGCATTACGCGGGGGGTGAAGCCGCTTCAGTACACAGGACACCCCATGTGGGATTTCAATGGGGAGGACGACGCCACCCGGTGCGGTCGCAAGGGGCCAGATTCGGCTGCCACTCTAACGAAGATCTTATCCGCTTTGTACAAGGGAGAAGAAGAGGAATTCCTCCATGTCAACCCACGGGGCGGATTCTCCATGTACAGTCCTCCAAGCTGGGTGAGCGAACATTTTCACCTGCCCACCTGTTTTCAAATTCCCATAATTGAGTACTCAGTCTAGTAATTCTAACGCAGGAGCTGCGCCAGACAGTGAAGGAGATAAGCAACCCTCCTCCACAACCCGAGGACCCGGAGCGGTCCCTCGATCCGGACTCCCAAGAGGACCCGGACTTATGTGTGGAGCTAATTGATGGGGTGTTTCATCAATTGAGTAAGGACAATACCTTAGTGGCCATTACGGCCGACTATCCCGGACTGCTTTCGGCCTTAAAGGTAACCGAGACCGAAGTCCCAGTACCTTCAATAGGATCCATCCGTGCCTTATTTTGAATGCTGTAAACCAATAGTGTTTTGTTTTGCAGGGGAAATCCTTGAGGCGGAGGGCCGAGCCCGCGGTGGGCAGCCAACAAGGGCCGCTGAAGCCAGGCAGGCTAAAAAGAAGTGCGGACCAGATCGAGATTCTGGCGCAACGGTACGACGTGCAATTTTAATGCCTAGGGTTTATGCCCTCAAGTCATACTAACGCTCATGCTCTCCTCAGGAAGAAGAGCGCTCGCCGGACTATATCCACCGGCCAGGCTTCAAGGCCGGGTCCGGAAGCGGAGGCGAACACGGGGCGCGCATCGGACGTTCCTCCGACAGAGGACGCAAACGGGCTATCTGCCACCAATTTAGGGGTGGAGAATGCCATGAACCACATGCGTCGCCGGACTGTTCTTCGTGACGCATGCTTTTCCCCAGAGGCGTTGGAAGCCTTTAATACGGGAGATGCGTACCTTCGTGCCGCTCAAAATGGTCTAGCCAGAGCCATAGAGCAGTATGTGAAAGACATATGGGTGAGTAAATCTGATGGTTATATATGTCAGTAGCCCCCGAGACTTGAAACAGTTAAGATAACTGATTTAAGGATCATATGTTATGCAGGATCTTACAAAAAAGAACACGCAACTGTCCCAGGAGTTGGAAGAGTGCAAGGCCCAACTCGAGGCCGCACTGGCCGCTTTAGAGAGTGCCAAGGGGACCCCCTTAGGTAATATATGCTTCGGAAGATAATTCCGTTGTGAAGTGCGGCATGTGTGCAATTCTGACAATAACAGTGCAGATGGGGCCGGAGTGAATCCGGACAAGCAACAACTCCTACGCCAACTAAAGGCCGGCGAGAGCATGCTGACGAGGGTGAGGCAAGAGAAGAACAAACTTCAAGACGCCAATACCCAGCTGGGCGAGGAACTAAAGGATGTTCGTGCTCAGCTGTCTGATTCCGTAAAGGAGAATCGACGACTTCGACGCGGCATTTTTAGTAAGTGCTTGAACGAATCTTTGAAAAAAGAGTTCGGCGAGGAAGTCGATTGATAGAACTATGTCTGTAGATATGCTGACAGGTCGTCCTGCGGAGGAAATGCCCAGTTCAGCAGGGGACCTTCTTCCCGAGCTGTTACAACTGCACGAACGAGTTCGGCAGGCGATGCAAGGCGTCGTCCAGGCTATGTGGCCATCCCTCTCCATGCCCGAAGGCCTTGGAGAGCTTGCAGAGAAGCTGAAGGGAGTGCGGCAGCGCTTCCGGTTATGGAAGATATCGGCCTACCGTCAAGGTGCCAGGGAGGCCTGGGCCATGGTGAAGACTCGGTACACGAAGGTTGACCCGAACCACATGGCCAAGGTCGGCCCTGTGGGGCCCGATGGGAAGGAGATCCCTGTCAGTTTGGTGTATGGCCAGGTAGAGCTGGCTGCCAAGTATTCTCAACATGACTATAAATTAGACAGCCTGTTGGATGGTATTGAAGAAGAATATACCTAGTCAAATTGACTATGTAATTTAAAATGACATGTAAAATGCCTTCTAGCCGGATTGTAGATCGTTTGTCATTGCGTAACTTTTCGCTTCAACCTCTGGACCTGATAGTCCGGAGTGTGTCCGAATACCCTCTCGGTTATGTAAGAACCGGGGCATGCATGGAGACCAGGCGTAGGGGTCATAAGTAATTTAGCACACAAGTGCCCAACTAGTTATGTTATATTACATGGTTAGTAAGAAACATCTTCCAGGGAGAATAGTTCCGTTAGGGGTTCCTTTCCCTGGGAGGCATGCCCTAAAGTGCATGTCCGGACTGCGAAAAGAAAGCAGAAAAGCATCTGGGGGCAGATAAATAGACAAATGAAAAAAATCATCTTTTAGTTCACCGACCGAATATTCCCTTAAGAACGCTAGCTTTCGGCTTCACCCAGTCTGAGGTACACATCCGGCTGACCCGGTAGTAACAATCGCAGAGGTGCTCCCTTTACCACCTAGCCGAACAAACAGGGACGTAGGGGTAATCACAGGAGCCAGGCAACCCAGCTTGGCCAAAACTTAAGTCATATCGATGCATATAATGGTGTATAAAAGGTTCATGCGGAAGTGTCACACATGTTTTGGGCATGAGGCCCGTTTATATAAACTTCTGATAAAGAAGCCCCCAGGTATAATGAGCGCGAGTGGCGCGTCAAGTATGTGCGAACAACGCATAGGCAAGCCCCTAAAGGCTTGGGAGAAAGAAGGGAGGGAGAAGGAGAGAAATACCAGGCAGCTAATTTGAAATAAATAATTAAAAAAAAGGGACAGAGGAAGGAGATGAAGACAAAGTCAGGCGCTATGCGTAGAATCTTCGTAGGCGTGCTACGTTCCATGGGTTCGGCTCGAGTCGGTTGTCCGATGCGTTTCGCAGACGGTATGCTCCACCAGCCAGGACATGGTCGATTATGAAGGGACCCTCCCATTTGGGCTTTAGTTTGTCCTTTTTCTTGTCTGGCAGGCGTAGAACTAGTTCTCCAACGTTATAAGTTTTGGCCCGTACTTCTCGGCTTTGATATCTTCGAGCCTGCTGTTGATAGAATGCGGAATGGGATTTTGCCACATCGTGCTCCTCCTCCAATGCATCCAAGCTGTCCGGCCGATCGAGCTCGGCTTCTCTTTCTTCGTACATGTGCACGCGAGGTGAGTCATGAATTATGTCGCAGGGCAGGACTTCCTGTGCGCCATATACCATAAAAAATGATGTGAATCCGGTAGTGCGATTCGGTGTGGTCCGCATCCACCAGAGTACGGAGTCAAGCTCCTCTACCCAGTGCGTGTTAGATTCCTTGAGGGATCGCACTAGTCTGGGTTTGATGCCGCTCATGATGAGACCGTTGGCTCGCTGGACTTGACCGTTAGTTTGTGGGTGATAGACTGAAGCGTAGTCGAGCTTGATGCCCATGTTTTTGCACCAGAGTTTAACTTCGTCGGCCGTAAAGTTTGTGCCGTTGTCAGTTATGATGCTGTGTGGGACGCCGTAATGGTGTACAACCCCAGATATGAAGTCTATCACCGGTCCGGATTCGGTCGTCTTTACAGGCATGGCCTCTATCCATTTGGTGAATTTGTCCACCATGACCAGTAGATATTTTTGCTTGTGGGTTCCTCCTTTAAGGGGTCCAACCATGTCAAGCCCCCAGGCCGCAAAAGGCTAGGTAATGGGTATGGTTTGTAGGGTGGTAGGTGGCATGTCGCTTTGATTAGCGAATAATTGGCAACCGACGCATCGCTGCACTAAGTCCTGAGCGTCTGCCCGGTCCGTCGGCCAATAAAATCCGGTACGGAAGGCCTTGCTTACAAGTGCGCGGGCTCCGGCGTGGTCTCCGCCAAGTCCGGCGTGAATTTCCGCCAGAAGGTTCCGCCCTTCTTCTTCGGAGATACACCTTTGAAGGACTCCAGTGGTGCTTTTCTTATAAAGCTCTCCTTCGTGGACTTTATAGGCTTTAAATCGCCGCACTATGCAGCGTGCCTCATTTTGGTCCTCGGGGAGTTCCTGCCTAGTTAAGTAGGCTAAGAATGGTTCTGTCCACGGGGCAATTACTTCCATTATTACGTGGGTTGAGGGTGTGACTTCATTGATGGAGTCTTCCGTTGTGTCAGGGTGTTCGGGGTCAGGTGATGCGGCCTGGTCCGGATTGTTAATTCCGGATTCCCCTTCCCACTGTACACATGGCTTGAATAGCCTTTCCAGGAAAATGTTGCGGGGGACTGCGTCACGCTTTGCGCCGATGCGTGCCAGGACGTCCGCTACCTGATTATTTTCCCAGGCTATATGGTGGAATTCCAGCCCTTCGAACCGAGCTGACATATTTAGGACGGCGTTGCGTAAGCTGCCATTTTTGGATCTTTGGTATCAAAGTATCCGTTTATTTGGGATATCGCGAGGTTCGAATCCCCCCGCACCTCTAGGCGTTGAATGCCCATGGAGACTGCCATCCGGAGGCCATGTAGCAGGGCCTCGTATTCGGCGGCATTGTTGGAGTCCGTATACATTATCTGGAGTACATATTGAACTGTATCTCCTGTTGGGGACGTCAAGACGACGCCAGCCCCCAGACCCGCCAGCATTATGGAGCCGTCAAAGTGCATGGTCGAGTTGGAATATGTGCCGTACTCTTTAGGGAGTTCGGCTTCGGTCCATTCAGTGACAAAGTCGGCCAAGGCTTGCGACTTGATGGCTCGCCCTGGCTTATATGTTATGTCGAACGGGAGGAGCTCAATGGCCCATTTGGCAATCCGGCCTATTGCGTCGCGGTTGTTTGTGATATCGTTGAGAGGTACTTCGGAGGCTACTGTTATCGAACACTCTTGAAAGTAGTGTTGTAGCTTCCGGGATGCCATGAACACTGCGTATGCTATTTTTTGGTAATGCGGGTACCGGGACTTGCATGGAGTGAGGACAGTGGACACGTTGTACACTGGTTCCTGAACAGGGAATTTGTGTCCGTCCGTTTCTCGTTCGACGACGAGGACTGCGCTTACAACTTGGTGAGTTACCGTGATGTATAACAACATTGGTTCGCCGATGTTTGGCGCGGCAAGGACAGGGTTTGTTGCCAGTATGGCATTTATTTCTTCGAGTTCGGCCGTGGCGGCACCCGTCCACTCGAAGTGTTCGGTGCACCGGAGGAGGCAGTAAAGGGGTAATGCCTTTTCCCCCAAGCGGGAGATGAAGCGGCTTAGAGCCGCCACGCATCCAGTCATTTTTGTATTTGCTTGAGATTTTTTGGAATATCCAATTGTGACAGAGCTTGGATCTTGGCTGGGTTTGCTTCAATTCCTCTACCGGATACAATGAAGCCCAAGAGCTTTCCGGCTGGTACACCGGAAACGCATTTTTCCGGGTTGAGCCTAATGTCATATGTTGGGAGGTTATCGAACATGAGCCTCAAGTCGTCTATTAGAGTTTCGACGTGTTTGGTTTTGACGACCATGTCATCCATGTACGCTTCAACTGTTTTGCCGATCTGGTTGGCCAGACATGTCTGAATCATGTGCTGATATGTTGCACCGGCGTTTTTGAGCCTGAAGGGCATCGTGTTGAAGCAGAATGGGCCGTATGGGGTGATGAATGCCGTTACGGCTTGGTCTGACTCTGCCATCTTGATTTGGTGGTAGCCAGAGTATGCATCGAGGAAACACAATGAATCGTGTCCTACAGTGGCGTCGATGATTTGATCAATGCGGGGGAGGGGGAAGGGATCCTTTGGGCAGGCCTTATTTAGGTCTTTGAAATCGACGCATAGGTGCCAGTATTTGTCCTTCTTTGGTACCATCACTAGGTTTGCTAGCTAGTCCGGATGTTTTATATCTCTGATGAATCTGGCTTCCAGTAGTTTTGCTAGCTCCTCTCCCATGGCTTGTCTCTTAGGTTCGGAGAAACGCCGAAGAGTCTGCTTAACGGGCTTGAATCCTTTTAGGATGTTTAGGCTGTGCTCGGCCAGCCTGCGTGGGATTCCTGACATGTCTGAAGGGTGCCAGGCAAAAATGTCCCAATTTTCTCGTAGGAATTCTCTGAGTGCGGCGTCTACATCAGGTTTTAGTTGTGCCCCGATGGAGGCCGTTTTTGTAGTGTCCGTTGGATGGACTTGGAACTTGACTATTTCGTCTACCGACTTGAAGGAGGTGGACTTGGATCTTTTGTCGAGTATCACGTCATCCCTGTCCACCGTGGAGCGCAACACAGTTAGTTCCTCGGCCGCCAGGGCTTCGGATAATGCCTCGAGGGCCAGTGCGGCTGTTTTGTTTTCGGCACGGAGTGCTGTGTCCGGATCACTAGCAAGAGTGATGATTCCGTTGGGTCCGGGCATTTTGAGCTTCATGTACCCGTAATGGGGTATAGCTTGAAAAATGTGAATGCTTCTTGCCCTAACAGAGCGTGGTATCCGCTGCTGAATGGGGCCACTTGAAATGTGACCTCCTCGGATATGTAATTATCCGACATGCCGAACACCACATCGAGTGTGATTTTCCCTGAACAGCACGCTTCCCGGTTGGGGATTATTCCTCTAAAGGTTGTGTTGCTTCGGTCAATGCGGCTCCAGTCTATTTCCATTTTTTGTAGGGTTTCCTCGTAGATGAGGTTTAGTCTGCTGCCACCGTCCATGAGTACCTTTGTAATTCGGAAGCCGTCCACTATCGGAATGAGGACCAGTGCAGCTGGTGCTCGGGTTGTCCGGAATTTAGGTTCGTCATTGGCACTAAAGGTAATAGCCGTGTCACTGCATGGGTTTATTGTTGCTACTTGGTAGACTTCGGTAAGGCTACGGAGCGTTCGTTTCCTCACATTGTTTGATGCAAAAGTCTCGAAGACTGTTGACACCGTATTGGCGTTTCTGGGGTGGTGTTCTGCGGATTCTGGGTTTAGAAGCTCCTCGCCGCTTCCGGCCACCTGCCGGAGTATCCAACATGCTCTAAGGCTATGGGTTGGTGTGACTTCCTCTGTACTATGAATTTTACAGGGTCCATTGAGCCATCCCTCCAGTACGGTTCCATACCCTATAGAGGGTTTTTGGTTTTTGCTGTTTGGCCCAGGTGCTTGGCGATAATGCGCCCTTTTGTTCCGGAATGAGATTGTATTCAGGGTCATATTGTCCCAGAATTTTGTTTCGGTTTTCCGAATGCTTTCTGTCGCACAGTACTTTCGTACTATGGATGTCAAGTTGGCGAAGCGTGTAATTTCGTGGCGACTTATGGCGTTGAGGATTTCGATGCCCGTGCAGTTGTTACAGAAGAATGAAATTGCGTCCTTCTCACAGCAGCCCTTTATCCTGTTCATAACCAGGAGGAATCTGGCCCAGTAGTGGTGTACTGTTTCCCCGGGCTCTTGCCGTATTTGGGATAGATCCCTTATATTTGGGTGGGTGGGTGGACTTAAATCCGGAAGCTCGCCCGATCTAAGACTCAGGGGCCAAGAAATTTCCGAATTCGGAAGCTTGTTTTCTTGGACGTTATTCAATGAATCAGGCCTGCTCCCTGACTTTAGGTTCAGGGCTTGGGTGACGTCCTCCCCTCCGCGGATGTCCGGCTTGGAGGGGTCAGTAATCCGGACACATATGGTCCTTAGGATGGGCGAAGATTCGCCGCATTGTTCTTCCAGCACTTCAACGTGGTGGGTGACCTGGGGAGAGTCGATCTCTCTCTGATCGGGTTTAAGCCCAATCTGGCCGTAATCTGTAGCGACTCCCAGGGCGGCGATGTGATCCAAGAGCTCGTCTAGGGAAGAGAGCTCCATCGGATCTAACTGCTCGGCAAGTTCCGAGCTGATCTGGAGATTGCTTTCGATGACCCGAGAGGTCATCGCCGGCGCGGCGGCCGAACAGGCGGTCATCAAAAAACTGCCTAGTCGAAGAGTTTGGCCGACAGCCAAAGCTCCTTTAGCAACAGCGCCGTCTTTAAAGACGGGGTGCGACATGCTTCCTGACGGTGACAACACAAAGGAACTCTCAATGAAAGAACCAATGTTGGTGTCAAAACCGGCGGATCTCGGGTAGGGGGTCCCGAACTGTGCGTCTAGGCGGATGGTAACAGGAGACAAGGGACACGATGTTTTTACCCAGGTTTGGGCCCTCTCGATGGAGGTAAAATCCTACTCCTGCTTGATTAATATTGATGATATGGGTAGTACAAGAGTTGATCTACCACGATATCAGAGAGGCTAAACCCCAGAAGCTAGCCTATGGTATGATTGTTCTTTGTCCTAGGGACTAAAACTCTCCGGTTTATATAGACACCGGAGAGGGCTAGGGATACATAGAGTCGGTTACAATGGGAGGAGATCTTCATATCATATCGCCAAGCTTGCCTTCCACGCCAAGGAAAGTCCTATCCGGACACGGGACGAAGTCTTCAATCTTGTATCTTCATAGTCCGGGAGTCCGGCCAAAGATCATAGTCCAACCATCCGGACACCCCCTAATCCAGGACTCCCTCAGTGCCATTGAGAATAATTAGCCATAATGTTATCGAGGAGTTTAGTAGCTTCTCCTAAGGTGCTTTCCATAAAAGTGCCTCCCGCGGCCGAATCTAAAAGATTTCTAGAAGCAAAATTCAATCCGGCATAATTTTTTTTGTATGATCATCCATAAGTTCAAACCATGAGCAGGGCAATTGCGAATCATTAATTTCATTCTTTACCAAAATTGGGAAACATGCTCATGATCAAGTTGTTTAAAATTCATAATATCGTTCCTAAGAGAGATGACCTTGGCAGGAGGAAAATACTTAGAGATAAAAGCATCTTTGCACTTATTCCATGAATCAATACTATTTTTAGGCAAAGACAAAAACCAAGTTTTAGCACGATCTCTAAGTGAAAACGGAAATAACTTCAATTTAACAATATCATTATCCATATCTTTCTCCTTTTGCATATCACACAAATCAACAAAGTTGTTTAGATGAGTAGCGACATCTTCACTAGGAAGGCCGGAGAATTGATCTTTCATAACAAGATTCAACAAAGCAGCATTGATTTCACAATATTCAACATCATTAAGAGGAGCGATCATAGTGCTAAGGAAATCATTATTATTGGTATTAGAAAAGTGACACAATTTGGTATTATTTTGCGCCATAGTGATAAACAATCCAACACACAAGCACACAAAAGGCAAGCAAAAGAAAAAAGAGATTGGAAAAGACAGGGCAAATAAAACGGCAACGATGAAGTGGGGGAGAGGAACACGAGAGGCAAATGGAAAATAATGTAATGCGAGGGAGATGAGTTTGTGATGGGTACTTGGTATGTCTTGACTTGTGCGAAGACCTCCCCGGCAACGGCGCCAGAAATCCTTCTTGCTACCTCTTGAGCATGCATTGGTTTTTCCCTTGAAGAGGAAAGGGTGATACAGCAAAGTAGCGTAAGTATTTCCCTCAGTTTTTGAGAACCAAGGTATCAATCTAGTAGGAGGCTCCTCAAAAGTCCCACGCCAAAATTTTGCGCGTACCTGGACACCAGGGGCTTTTTTACCAAGGGCTTTGGTTCGGCCCGTCTTCATAAAGACCGAATACCTTAGGGAGTGTTCGGCGTCGCGAGTTTAGCCTTATATGCATTAGCTCCGAATCATGTCTTTGGTCAAATGTTGGGTTTGCCCGGTTCCTGTGTTTTGCTGCCTTACGTTCCGCTCTATCGGCTAAGGCGGCACCAGGAGAACTACTGCGATTGTGCCCCGGTTCGGCCAGACGAGCACCTCAGTAGAGAAAGCCGAAAACTAACTGTCATGATATAGCGAGAGACTGGTCAACCACTCGATGACTCTTGGAATCTTTAGGATTCCTCCGCATTAACGAAGGGCCGCTTCCCGGTCAGGCACACACGTGCCCCGAATTCGGGCGAGCGCAGTGCCCCTAGGGGCTATTAAGTAGCCCCACTGTCAAACTCCTATGGCTAAGTGAAAGTGATAAAGCATTATAGTCCGGTTGCCTAGTTCACTGCGCTATCACCTCCTTTGTAGGACCAAGATGTTGGATTAAGTGTGAAAAGGTGCCTTTTTGCGAACACCCCCGCATTATATGCGTGGGGGCTGAAGCCAACGACTGCCATCTTTCAGGTTATATACACATATACATTAACGGCCGCACAGGAGGTATTATAATTCTTGCAAGCACAAGTATAAAAAGCTTTTATATTCTATCAAAATATTCGTTTTACAATAGCACATGCTATTTGAACACAACATCCTTCGAGCACTGCGCCTCTATTAAACGAGCGCCCGGAAGAACTTCCTCAAAGTAGTGCTTGGCAGGTACCCGGCTTTCGTCCGAATCCCGGGATGCAACAACACTGGCCTTCATATCCGCCCAGTATGTTTTGACACGGGCAAGAGCCATTTGTGAACCTCTATGCATGCCGACCTCTTCATCGCATCAACATGCGGCACCAAACCAAGGAACTACTGCACCAAGCTAAAATAACTCTTCGGCTCTGGCTCTTCCGGCCACAAACGACTCGCAACATACTTCATGGCGAGTCCAGATAACCTGTTCAGCTCCGCCCAAGCGGCCAAACGGTCGGATACCGAAAGTGGGCGTTCTGGATTGTGGAACTGCGACCAAAAAAGTTCTTCCAATTCATGGTCACCTCGACCTCGGAAGTGTTCGGTTGCGTTTGCCGCACTCGCTGCCAAATCCAGGTAAGTGTTTTCCGCACTCCACTGCCGGTCTAACAGAGCATACTTAGGATCCCCGAACTTCATCCGCAGCATATAGGGATTTCCAGCCGTGATATCTCCGGCTTGACGTAGCTCCTCCTTCATAGCTCTCATTGCAGAGCGAGTATCCTTGGCCTCGGCAGTGATCTTCTCAAGGTCCTTCTGAGCTGCCCTATCTTCTTGTTCAAGAAATTTACAGCGGTCGGCAGCATCCTTCAATTTTATAGCCATCTCGGCTATTACTTTCTTTCTCTGGCAGTGAGCAGCCTGTTCGGCTTTTAGCTCTTCAGCCGCCTTAACGGCAGCCGCATCACTTTTCCTTGCTTGGTCCTTGGCTCGGGAAGTTCTGCCCGAAGGTTCTCCACGGCAGCAGCACCATCTACATTAAGCACATATCTTATAAGGCACGAGCATCGAACTCCTCTTATCAGATGTCTTTGGAGCATACCTTGTGCCTCGTCTAGCCGCTTATTTACAAGCGCGATGTCGGCATCCGCCATGTCAAGTTGCCGCTTTAGCTCGGCAGATTCATCAGTTCGGCTAGCCACCGAACGCCTCGCCACCTTCATAAAAAGGTGACATATTATACCTGGGGTTATGATCCTTTGTGCGCCGTCACTTTTGACGACACACAGAGTCTCAGGGGCTACTATTTATACAGGGCGCATTTTATATATGCGGCTCTACCAAAAGGTACACCTTTTCACATACCTCAAAGCCTGTTAGTAAACTCCTGGCGGCCTCGTACAATCCGCTTTCCGCGGATGAAATCCTTCCTATCACCATGTTCATCAACAATATGGTGTTCTTCTGAGATGGACGCTCGCCCGAGCAGATCCCTCAGCCCCTCCGACCGCACACCAGAGGGTGCCGGACTAGCCTGACGACCTTTTTCAGGGTCCGGAGTTGGAAAAACCCTCTGGGATGACACCTCGGGGTCGCCTGCCTCGTTAGATGGTGTAGCTAGGGGAGGCGTTTCGCTCTCCATCATCTCCGGACGAAGATCCCCTGAAGATCAGCTCTGTTGAGAAGGGTTGAGATCCGAACTGCAATGTAATATTTCAGTTATCTTCTTCAGAAATAAAATAGGGATGTCACTCATTTTGGAACCCCTCTCTTTACTTACGGCTCGGAGGAAAGATGATCCCCTTGAGGGCGCAATGCGGTCGGGGCATTCTCCAGCGCCGGACCCTCTGGCGAAGATTTCTTCCCCCGTTTTGAGGCCATCCCCTCCTGGTCTTCAGAGGCAGTCCTTTTCTTTCCTAGGTTGGGGGAATTCCTGATTCCTCCCTTCCTGACAGCCTCCTTCGTGGAGGCGGTAGCTCCTTGGTTCCCCTCTTCGCCCTCTGCCGAAATCACAATCCCCAGCATCCTGGTTAACACGGGATCCGGCACGGTCTGAGGCAGGGGGGCTGGACACCTGATAAGCTTTGCCTTCGCTATCCACTCCTGTTCAAAGGATAGCTCTCTTAAAGGGAAATTTTATGATGAAAATATGGATGGTGTGTCCAAATACGGGGCTACTTACTTGAACATCCGGGCGATTGCAGCTCAGACCTGCGTCCTCGGATAAGTCCGGACACCTTGCTTGTGTTCCGAAGAACAATTTGTACATCTCCATGGGCGTCGTGCCCATAAAGTGTTGAAGGACTCGCGGTCCCTCCGGATTAAATTCCAACAGGTGGAGAGGGCGACGTTTGCAGGGCAGCATGCGGCGAATCAGCATAACTTGCGCCACTACGGTCAAGTTAATATCTCTTTCTAGGAGATCTCGAATGCATTCCTGCAGCAAGGGCACGTCTTGGGACGGCCCCCAGATAAGCCCTTCATTGACCCATGACGCTAGCCGTGGTGGGGGACCCGAGTGAAAAGCAGGTGGCGCCACCCATGTGGTGCCCCTAGGGGCTGTGATGTAAAACCAGTCGTGTTGCCATAACCCGAACTCCTCTTGGAAAGAGCCCTTGGGCCATGGAGCGTCGGCCATCTTGCTTATGATAGCTCCTCTGCACTCAGCGTGCTTCCCCTCGATCATCTTCGGTTCCACCTTGAAGGTTCTAAGCCACAATCCGAAGTGAGGAGTAATATGGAGGAAGGCCTCACACACGACAACGAACTCTCAGTGAAAGCACCAATGTCGGTGTCAACACCGGCGGATCTCGGGTAGGGGGTCCCAAGCAGTGCGTCTTCGGATCAATGGTAAAAGGAGACAAGGGACACGATGTTTTACCCAGGTTCGGGCCCTCTCGATGGAGGTAAAACCCTACGTCCTGCTTGATTAATATTGATGATATGGGTAGTACAAGAGTAGATCTACCATGAGATCAAGGAGGCTAAACCCTAGAAGCTAGCCTATGGTATGATTGTTGTATATATCTCTATCGACTAGCCTGGCCTCGGTTTATATAATGCACCAGAGGCCTAGGATAACAAGAGTCCTAGCCGAATACGCCGGTGGGGGAGGAGTCCTTGTCTTGATCGCCAAGTCTTGTGGAATCTTCCTTGTATGCGGCAACTGTCCAGACTGGCCCATGAGTATACGGCCATGGGGATCCTCGGCCCAATCCAACTGATCGGGAGATGACGTGGTGAGTACCCCCTAGTCCAGGACACCGTCACTGGTCCTGTTGGCGACATCGGCGAGGCGGCTGATCTAGAGGTTCTCGCCCTTCACGAAATCCGCATGGTTGGCAGCGGCGTTCTTCCGCAGCTGCCTCTCCTCCACCAGGCTCTTGGTCAGGGATCCCTCCCGGGTCCTGACCTCCGAAAGCATCCCCTCAAGGCCCTCCAGCTTCAGTTTCACGTCCTTGATGGAGTCGTTGGCACGGGGGAGCTTCTCGGCCTTGTCGAGGGACTTGGCCTGCGCCACCGTCAAGGCGCAGTTGATCGTGTCCTTCTCATTCGCCAGCTCCTCGGTCCTGTTCTTCAGGCCATCCCACTCCACCTCCAGCTCCCTCACCTTGTTGCCGTGGGCCCGAGCTTGAGCATCAAGTGCATCCTTGTGCTTCTGCTCCAGCTCCAGGGTCCGCGCCGCGGCAAGCTTCTCGACCTCCTCGTCCTTGCCACGGAGTGTGGCGGCAAGCGCCGCCTCGCGGGCGACGAGGTCCTCCTCCTGAGAGTCCAGCTCAGCCTGGCGTTGGGACCAGGCGGCCTCGGCCTTGGTGGCCTCTTCCCTCGCCGCCTCCTGGGCCTTCTTGATGTGAGTCTGCTTCAGGAGAAGCTGCAGCTCGCGCTCAGTCAGCTGACCTTGGGTGGCCGTCAGCTTCTTGTGGGCCTGATGGAACCAAGCCTGCGCCTTGGCGACGTGCTACCTGAGGTCTGCCTCCGCCTTGCTCGCCACCGCTTCCCTGGACTTCGCCTTGTCCAGGCGGGCACGGTGGAGCATCTGAAGCTTCCAGAAGCTGGCGGCCATGGCCCGAAGGAGCCGCTCCTCCTGGGTACCTCCGCCACCGGCGCTCGGTTCGTCAACAACCTCAAGGTCGACGGCGGCAAATACTTCATCATCGAACAACTCCCCGTCGGCCGGCACCCTGGCGCTCGCTGTCCCAGGGAGGTGGACGAACAAGTCATCGCCCACCATCAGATACATGCCTGAGCCAGAGGCAGCGGATGAGGAGGGTTGGTCGTCAACCACCTCCTCCTCGGCAGCGGCCTTGTCGGCCTCCTCAGCATCGCTCTTGTTGGCCTCCTCGGCAGCAGCCTCGCCGGTCTCTCTGGCAAACCCCTTGGCAGCGTCCTCGGCCGTGGTCTTGGCAGCCTCCTCGGCGGCGATCTTGTCAGCCTCGGCCTCGGCGTCCTTAGAGACCTTCGTGATCATGGTGGCGATGTTCCCTTGGTCCGCCAAGGGGGATTAGATGCTAGGAGGGAGGACGAGGCGAGGCCAAGATCAAGGTCCAAAAAAGAAGAGAAAGAAGGGAAAAGCAGATCACTCACCCGTGTCGGGCTGAGAGGAATTCGCCCCCTCCCCGCCAA
This sequence comes from Triticum dicoccoides, assembly GCF_002162155.2. Lineage (NCBI taxonomy): Eukaryota > Viridiplantae > Streptophyta > Magnoliopsida > Poales > Poaceae > Triticum > Triticum dicoccoides. The sequence goes on along the minus strand of NC_041381.1, from coordinate 505,203,739 downwards.
CATCTGTTGTCGGGACCGAGCCGCCAGTGCCCAAGTCTACCTCCTCCTCCTCCATGCGCATGGGCTCAGTGTCTGGCGCCCTTGCCGGAGACGCCCCTCGGGGCAGTGTGGTCGATGGGGGTGGTGCAGTGGGGTGGCCCTTGGTGGCTCCTGCTGCTGCCGTCCTTCTCCTGCAAACCACGGCAAGGTCAGTCCAAGAGAATTGGACCCCGACACGCGTTGATGAGGAATGGGCACTGAACATACGTTGGGGGCTGAGCCGGGGGTTGTGCTGTGGGCTGCTGTCCGGGCTGCTCACCACCACCAGCGCGCATTTGAGGTGCCCGCTAGGGGCTGGCTACCCGCCGAGGCCTTCGCCCTCTTCGCCACCCACCGGGCCAACGTCTCTACGTCCCTGTAAGGGTAAAAACAAATCAACAAAGGCGGCACAATTGGAAAGGACGGGAACACCGGGGGGCGAAATGCTTACTCGTCCTCCGCCTCCTCTTCCGCTCCCTTCCTCTTCCTCCTCGGGCTGAGGGACGAAAAGTCAAAGGCGACCTCCGTGCCGGCATCTGCGGGGGGAGGGGAAGGCGATGGAGTCTGGTAGGATTTGGATGAAGAAGAGGTAGTCGTTTTCTTCTTCGCCACCGCGGCCCTCCTCACGCACGCGGTTTCCCCCTGAACCCCTTGCCGCGGCTCGGCCCTGCCGGACCGGACCGGCTCGCCAGAGCTGTCCCGACGAAGGACGTGTCCTTTCTTCATAGCCAAGGGGTCGTCGGCCTCGTCCTCCTCCTCGGACGATTCCTCGACCACGCCCTCGACAAAGGGGCCCTCGGTGTTGACGCCGCCAGCCTCCCTGGCAGACTTCACCCACTAGGCGAGCTCCTTCTCTTCGGCGGCCACGGCGACCTCGTTCTCCATGCCGCCGGCATCACCGGCTGCCCTGGCCAGCTCCGCCTCCACCACTCTGGCGGCAATGTAGTTCAGCTCCTCCTGGGTGGTGTCCCGGATGAGCACCGGCTCATCATGATCGAGAGATTCAACTAAGTTCTCGAAGAACTCCCACACCTTGTGCGCCGGGGGCTCGACCCAGGCTGGGTCAAGACCGTGCGTGTTGAAGACCGGCATCATGGTGAGGATGTCGGCCTGCCGGGAGTTGTTGCTCAGCGGGACCACCCCTGGCGGTAGCCCAAACAAGGGCCCCTTGATGGCCTTGCCGGACTTTGTGGCCTTGCCGGTTCTCTCCACCCTGCCATTGACGAACACGTCGAGCTGGAAGAGCCTATGGCAGTACCAGGAGTGCCCCATCACCGTGAGGTTGTGCTTCTGACCGGTGCAGAGCCTCATGATGTCGGTCGCGTTCCTGAAATCCCAGGCCGGCCTCCCCTTGTTGTGCAGCGGAGCGATGCGGCGACGGATGAAATCTGCCCCAATCATCTCAAGGGTGAGCCCGTCCTTGGTGAGGCTATGAATCCTAGTGGTGGCGATCGAAAACTTCTTGTCATCAGCATCGAGGTTGCTCCAGTCCGCGCCCCGGGTCGGCGGCTCCCGATGAACACCCCGGCAGAACTCCGGTGGGTTCTCCTCCACAATCCAGCACCACCGGCCCCGCCACTCCTCACACCTCTCCTTCACGGCACCCTCTGGGTATGGGCCTTTCCCCTGGGCCCTCGGGATCCAGGCGACGCTCCCAGTAAGGGCGCCCCCAGGTTGGACGCGGGGGGAGAAGTAGTGGCGGAAAAGCGACGTGCTAGGAAACACCCCGGCGAAGCCCTCACAAGGTGGGCAAAGCACGCCAAGAAGGCCACGACATTCGGCGTGAGATCCAACAGATGGAAGCCAAAAGTGTGCTTGACATCGTTGAAAAAATCAGACAAAGGGGGCAAAGCCCGCCGAAGAAGAAGTCGACGAAGAATGGGTACCATTTTGGGGAGCCCTTATTGCAATCAGCGGGGTTGACGCGCGTGGTAGGGTGCCCCATCGTCTCCGTCCCCCACAAAGGCCTAAAGTAGTCCTTGAGGTCGAAGATGTTGATTGACGACGTGATGAAATAGGCGAACTATGCCCGCCGTGCCACCGCCTCGCTCTTCGGCGTCTCCTTCTCCTTTGTGTCCTTGGTTGCGCCCTTGCCCTTGCCAGATTTAGGCGCCATGGCGGCTGGAAAGGGGGCGAGGGGTCGAAAGCAGTGGGGGCACAGCAGCAGCGAGCAGGAGCGAGAGGTTGAGGAGGAAGAAGATGGGGACGACGATGCCAAGATTGGGGAAAGCATAGAGGGTAAATGACCCGCGCGCCCGCGGTTATTTCTTTTTATGGGGAAGGTGTGGGCCACCTCTTTACCATTTATTACGACGTGAAGCATGCGTACATGGACCGCCCCACGCATGCCCCCCCGTCACACACAACCCCCACGTCACGCATTCGACGCGGGTCATGGGGAAGGACAACGGACAGAAAAAGTTACTGCGGTAAAAACCGCCCTGCCTGCTCGCGCACCGTTTTGGGCCTAACCCAATAACGCGTTGCGCTTTGTGTGGCCTATGCGCGGGGGCTCCTGTCGGTGTACTAAAGTAGGGGCACTCCTCTGTACCCCTTACTTGTGCACGGGCAGTCAGAGCCACACCCACGACCACGCTTAGAAGGGCATAGGGAGGGGTCAAAGCCGCAAGATGGTCAAAGCAACGCCAAGACACAAAGACAAAGAGCAAGAGGGTAGGGCACGCTCCCCCGGCAAAACCTTTGCCAGGGCAGCCTCCGTAGCCACGGCAAGAACCTTGCCGGGGCAACTTGCCCGATGCCAGCGGAGCATGCCACCCTTGAGCCCCAGGTTTCCCAACACCACCAACCACGTTGGGACCAAGGCTCGGGAGGCACCTCCATGATGGCATGCAGATCTTTGTGAAGACAAGGAGCACTCCGAGTCAGATGAGGATTAGAAGATGACAAATCTCGGCGAGATCCTCACCGAGGAAACCCACAATACCTCCGGCAAGATCCTTGCCGGGGACGACCATGACGCCACGGCAAGACCCTTGCCGGGGCCCCAGGAAGGCCCTTGCCGAGGACATCCGTGGGCCACAGCTAGGCCCACGCCCGCCAAGTTTACACCGCCGCTCCCATGCAGCTGCCAGCCCACCAGCTAAGCAGGCACCTGCGTGTCGACGTGGGGCTTTCGAGCCAACTCAGCGAGCGCCTACGTGGTGGCATGCAAATCTTCGTGAAGGCCCTACCACCGCGCCACCTCAGCAGCTTGCCAGCCTACATGGCACCATACGCACCCCTGGCCTGGATGCGTGTCGGAGCAAGGTGGGGCGGCGACGGGCGGGACGAGGGCTGGTTTCTGCCCCGATAAAGTGAGGGGGACACCTAAGCGGCAAATTAAATGCGTATTTTCCCGTAATGGCTAGGGATAAGCTTAGCCTCTGTACACCAATACCACCTCCTGTGTGCCACTGTGGCGATTCCCCTGACTATAAAAGGAGGGCCAAGGCATCCAGGAGAAGGATTCAGACCCTTGGGAAAGTTACACTCATTGTAGCTAGCTGAAGAACTCCAAGAACACTCAAATACACACGAAAGCAGGACTAGGGTATTACGCATCCTCGTGGCCCGAACCTGGGTAAACGACCCGTGTGCTTGTGCTGATTGCTGGTCCCGCTCTTCTCACGTCCCCTTGCCCCGCAACCGTAGTAGGGATTCCCCTGATCCCATAGGTGTTGTTTCCACCGACAAATTCCCACTTAGATAGACATCCCTCTAGTCATACAAGTGATACATGATCTGAATCGACTAGGCCATGTCCGATCATCACATGAGACGGACTAGTCATCAACGGTGAACATCTCCATGTTGATCGCATCTACCATACGACTCATGTTCGACCTTTCGGTCTCTCATGTTCCGAGGCCATGTCTATACATGCTAGGCTCGTCAAGTCAACCTAAGTGTTTCGCATGTGTAAATCTGGCTTACACCCGATGTATGCGAACATTAGAATCTATCACACCCGATCATCAGGTGCTGCTTCGAAACAACGAACTTTCGCAACAGTGCACAGTTAGGGGGAACACATTTCTAGATATTTCAATGAGGGATCATCTTATTTATGCTACCGTCATTCTAAGCAAATAAGATGTAAACATGACAAACATCACATGCAAATCATAAATCGACATGATATGGCCAATATCATCTTGCGCCTTTGATCTCCATCTTCGTGGCATGGCAGGATCACCATCGTCACCGGCATGACACCATGATCTCCATCATCGTGTCTTAGTGAAGTTGTCTCGCCAACTATTACTTCTACAATGGTTAGCAATAAAGTAAAGTAATTACACGGTGCTTATATTGACTCGCAGGTCATGCAATAAATTAAGACAACCTCTATGGCTCCTACCGGTTGTCATACAAATCGACATGCAAGTCGTGATTCCTATTACAAGAACATGATCAATATCATACATCACATATATAATTCGTCACATCCTTTTGACCATATCACATCACATAGCATACCCTGCTAAAACAAGTTAGACGTCCTCTAATTGTTGTTGCATGTTTTACGTGGTTGCTATGGGTTTCTAGCAAGAACGTTTCTTACCTACACAAAAGCCACAACGGTGATATTCCAATTGCTATTTACCCTTCATAAGGACCCTCTTCATCGAATCCGATCCGACTAAAGTGGTAGAGACAGACACCCGCTAGCCACCTTATGCAACAAGTGCATGTCAGTCGGTGGAACCTGTCTCACGTAAGCGTACGTGTAAGGTCCGTCCGGGCCGCTTCATCCCACAATGTCGCCGAATTAAGATAGGACTAGTAACGGTGAGCAAATTGACCAAATCATCACCCACAACTACTTGTGTTCTACTCGTGCATAGAATCTACACATAGACCAAGCTGATGATGCCACTGTTGGGGAACGTGGTAATAATTCAAAAACATTCCTACGTGTCACCAAGATCAATCTAGGAGATGCTAGCAACAAGAGAGAGAGGGAGTGCATCTTCATACCCTTGAAGATCGCAAAGCGAAAGTGTTACAAGAACGTGGATGATGGAGTCGTACTCGCGATGATTCAAATCGCGGAAGATCCGATCCAAGCGCCGAACGAACGGCGCTGATACGTCTCCAACATATCTATAATTTTTTATTGTTCCATGCTATTATATTATCTGGTTTGGATGTTTAATAGGCATTTATATGCTATTTTATATTATTTTTGGGACTAACCAATTAACCGAGGGTCGAGTGCCAGTTTCTCTTTTTTGCCTATTTTAGAGTTTCGCAGAAAAAGAATACCAAATGGAGTCCAAACGGAATAAACCTTTGCGATGATCTTTCTTGGACCGAAAGGAAACCAGAAGACTTGAAGATGAAGTCGGAGATGCAATGAGGCGGCCAAGAGGCAGGAGGGAGCGCCCAGGGGGGTAGGGCGCACCCCTACCTAGTGGGCCCCTCGTAGCTCCCCTGATCTAGTTCCTTTGCCTATATATACTCTTATACCCTGAAAACAACCAGGAGAGCCACGAAAATACTTTTCCACCGCCGCAACCTTCTGTACCCATGAGATCCCATCTAGGGGCCTTTTCCGGCATCCTGCCAGAGGGGGATTCGATCACGGTGGCCTTCTACATCAACACCATTACCTCTTTGATGAAGCATGAGTAGTTTAACACAGACCTACGGGTCCATAGTTATTAGATAGATGGCTTCATCTCTCTCTTTGATTCACAATACCATGTTCTCCTCGATGTTCTTGGAGGTCTATTCGATGTAATATTCTTTTGCGGTGTGTTTGCTGAGATCCGATGAATTGTGGATTTATGATCAGATTGTCTATGAATATTATTTGGTTCTTCTCTGAATTCTTATATGCATGATTTGATATCTGTTAGTGGAAACGACACCTATGGGATCACAAGAATCCCTACTACGGTTGCGGGGCGGGGGTTCGTGAGGAGAGCAGGATTAGCAATCAGCACAAGCACACGGGTTGTTTACCCAGGTTCGGGCCGCGAGGGAGCGTAACACCCTAGTCCTACTTTAGTGTATATCTGAGTGTTCTTAGAGTTCTTGAGCTAGCTAGCATGGGTGTAACTTGTCCCAGGGTCCAAATCATTCTCCTGGATGCCTCGGACTGCCTTTTATAGTCAAGGGGATCGCCACAATGGCACACAGGAGGTGGCATCAGGGTACTGTGGCTAAGCTTATCGCTAGCCATTATGGGACAAGATGCATTTAATGTGTCCCCTTAGGTGTCCCTCACTTTATCAGGGACGGAGATTAACCCCCGTCCCGTCCGTCACGGCCCCACCCTGCCCCGACACGCATCCAGGCCAGCGGGGCGCATGGTGCCATGTAAGCTGGTAGGCAGCTGAGGTGGCGCGGTGGAAAGGTCTTCACGAAGATTTGCATGCCACCACGTAGGCGTCGCTGAGTTGGCCTTGAGGCGTCATGTTGACACACAGGCGTCTGACTGGCTGGCGGGCTGGCAGCTACACGGGAGCGGTGGCAGAAGCTTGGCGGGCGTGGGACTGGCTATGGCCCCGCGGTCTTGCCATGGTGTCGTAGTCGTCCCCAGCAAGGGTCTTGTCGGAGGTCTTGTGGACGCCTTTGACAAGTGATTTGTCGAGGCTCGTCATCTCCTAAACTTTGTATTCACAAAGATCTGCATGCCACCATGGTGTCACCTCCCGAGCCTTGGTTCCAAGATGGTTGGTGGTGTTGGAACCCTTGAGGCTCAGGAGCAGCGCACCTTGCTAGAGCAAGATTGGGCAAGTTGCCCCGGCAAGGCTCCTGCCGGAGCTGCGGAGGCTGCCCTGGCAAGGATCTTGCCGGGGAGAACCACCTTGCCCCCTTGGCCTTTTGGTCTTGGCGTTGCTTCTAACAGTTCTGCGGCTTTAACTCCTCCCTCTGCCTTGCTTAGTGTGGTCGTGGGCGCGGCTCTGACTGCCCGTGCACTTTAGTAAGGGGTACAAAGTAGTGCCCCTGCTTTACTACACCAATAGGAGCCCCCGGGCCTGGGCCACACATAAGCGCGACGCGTTGTTGGGCTAGGCCCAAAATGGCGTGCGGGCAGGCGGGGCGGTTTTACCGCAGTAACTTTTCGGTCCGCTGTGCTTCCCCATGATCCCCGTTAAATGCGTTACGTGGGGATCGTGTGCGGGGATGACCGAAGCATGCTTGCGTCATGCCGCGGTGAGATGGTGAAGGGACGGGTTGCGTGTCCTTTGGAAACCGCAGGGCCGTCGCCCCACGTCTCCCATTCCGCCCGCTCCTCGCGCCAAGTACGCCGCATGCGCGGCGCGGGGTGGGCGACTGGCGTATGAAATATGGGAAAGCATGCATGTGTGGGTTGATGCCCACGCGCCTTCAATTGGGTGCGAAGGGCGGTTGATGGCCCTGCCTGCTGCCACTTTATTGGCCGGATTGGTAGAGAGGGGCGGCCGGACCCTGATCCCGTGCCTTTATAAGGAGGGGAGGGGAGGGGCGGCTCTCCTCAACCTCCCGCCATCTGCTTCTTCTCCTCTTGTCTTGTCTTCCCTTTCTTCCATGACGAGAGGTGCCTCGACGGTGGCATCGAGGGTCATCGCCCGTCAACGCGCCCCTCCTTCCCAAGATCTCGCGGTGGCGGAGCCATCCACAAGGGGAAGGGGGAGGGGGCGAGGCTGAGGCCGCCGCGGCGCTCGGGGGAGAGGAGGATGGGGCGGTGCATCGGCCTCGCCTCCACCAGCAATCCCTCCCCCGATGGATGGCCACATCGGGGATCAGCCCCGCGAGTTCTTCATCAGGCTGCGCCGGCCAGCGCGTCACCGTCTTCGTCTCCCCACCCCATTTGCTCGGGAGGTGGAGCTCAATCCACCACAGGCGCTGAGGTTGGACATGAGGGTCTGCGGGAATAACAGCACGCGAGTTGATGTCGACTTCCCGGCCCCTCATGCCATGTATCTCCACCGCGGATGGAAGACCTTCGCTCGCATCCATAGCTTGACGCCGGGGCTCATTCTCTACTTCAAGCTGATGGAGAATGGCCTGCTCTCCATCAAGGTCTTCGAAGACCTCGGCACTCGCATAAAGTGCTGCGTGGAGAGCTCCTCCGATGACGAAGATTCTTCCTCGAGCGGGAGCAACGAGGAGGACAGCGACAGCAACGACGTGAGCGCCAAGCGGGAGGATGACGGGTCCGACTAGGCGCCAGGCCCGCCGTCCCCGGGCGGCGATGGTAGCTGCAGCATTTGCATCTGGCCCCCTCTCCTGATGGGGCCAGCTCCTTGAACTTCTCGGGGTCGCCGCCTTGGGCGGCTGGCATAGGGAGGCCGGAGAAGGCGAAGAAGGCGGGTGTTGGGCCATCAAGTCAGAGTATGATGGCACCGACGCCTTCGTAGTGTATTGACAACCCACTGCCTCATCTTCCAGCTCTCATACGGCACCATTATCACCATGTTTTCTTGGTGTCTTCCGCTCCTCGTACCTCGCCTAGGCGTTTCTTTTGCCCCCCTACTGTCTTGTTCTGCTTCCCGAGGAGAGGGACAAGAAAGGTGTCGTGGTGGGCGCACGGCAGATGCGAAGGGATGGCTAAAGAGAGGAGGAGGCTCGAGGGCGCTGGTGGGCTCTAGAGGCGAGGTTGGCATGCGTGGGCGCGGGATGTGGGACATACCCAGGTTCGGAGCTCTCCGGAGAGATAATACCCCTAGTCCTGCCGAGTGTAGGTGGATGATCGGTAATACAATGTTGCTCCTGGAGCTTTATGGAGGAGGAAGGACGCTGGCCAAGGCTTGGGCTGCTCCTTCTCTCCGGTATTGCGGTTTCGGTGGCTAGTCCTATGCTTGCTTGTGTTTTCCTTGCGTCTCATACATATGCCTCTGTGTTTCACTGTAGGCATGGGTTCCTGGGGGGTTTTATAGATCAACCCACCCAGGGTTACAATGGTAATAGGCCGAGTCGATGGGTCCGTATTGTCGGTGTCCGAGATATCGGGCTGGATCCCGCTTGAGGGCTTGTGATTCGTCGGGTTCCCCTAGGTGCGGGCTCCACGGGCCCAGGGGGACTGTGCGCCGTCTTGTTGATCATCAGGGCGTGGCCGAGTCGAGTTGTGTAAAATGCTCTCCGTCAGGCTGCCGCTTGCTGTCATCAGCAGTGAGGGCGGGAGCACTGTTGCCACGCCATCCTTGGTCAGCGGTTAGGTAAGGGGCATTGTTGCCATGCTCCCGCTGACCATAGGCATGGGTGGAAACACTGTTGTCTTCGTCATCGGTGATTCAGGTGTCGTCCCATCATACGGCCTGGATGGGACGAGAGCTGACCCATGGCTGGGTTGTCGTGCACGCCACGGGTGGGGTTGGCTTGTTGGGGAAGCCTTGGTTGTGCCGAGTTCGGCTGCCTTGCGCCAGTTGTTGCGGCCGGGTCGACGTACTTTGCCGGGTCGGAGAGCTTGGCCGGGTTGCGGGCCTTGCCGGCTCGAGCGACCCGGCCAGGCGCGTGCCGGTTCGCGGGGTGATGTGGGCCCCGCTGTTTTTGAAAAGGATCCGGGTTCCGTTGCCTGCCCAGGGTTCATCCCCCCGACAGTAGTCCCTGAAGCTGTGAAGGTCCGCCGTCTTCGGATGAGTGGGCCTTTGTGGTTTCCCCCTTGAGCAAGAAGGATTCTGCGAGCGCCAAGCCCGGCAACACCCACTGTGTGCCGGTTTTATCGGAAATCAGATCGCGGCATCCCGACCTTAGAGAGAACCAAGGGGTCTGTCGAATCTTGAGGCGATCCCTTGGGCTTCGCGCAAGCGGCGCGTGGTGCCCGGAAGTCAGAGGGGCCTGACAGGCCATGCGCGTGACGGGACCAGGCGATGGACCGAGGCCCGCCTCCGCGCGCCCTTGGTCTACGCGCACGGATTTATTGCGGCGTCCGGGGGTCGGTTGCTCTTCCCCGGGCAGTTACTACGCGTGTACGTGCGCACTTATTGCAGGGTAGTGGAACGGGTGCGTGCAGACGATCCCACTCCCCCACGTTTGAACCGAGGGTTATAAATTGAGGGGGGCAAGGGGGCGGAGGACATCATTCTCGCTCGTGCCCTCCTGTCCCCCTGCTCCTGCTCTTCTCTATGCCACCGACGCACAGCTGCGCCTGCCACCCCGAGCAGAGCTTCCTCCGTCGTCCATCTTCTTTCTTCCTTCTTCTGTCCATGGCGCTGCCGTTGGGCTCCTGGATGGGCTCCATCGTCACCACTGAAGACATCACCCAGCTTCGAGCTTCGCGGCGCCTACCGCGGGAGACGGACGTTGGCGTCCGCCTGCCGCGCGGCGAGGAGAGGCCCCGGCCCGAGGGGCAGGAGCGTGTGGTCTTCCTCATGCATTTTGAGCGCGGGTTTGGGCTGCCGGCGAGCACCTTCTTCTACGTGTTCTTGCAGTTCTTTGGGCTCCAACCACACCATCTCGGCGCCGACGCCATCGTCCAGCTTTCCGGCTTCGTGACCCTGTGCGAGGGTTACCTGGGGGTCGAGCACACGATCGACCTCTGGGCGCGCTTCTTTTCATTGAAGCAGCAGGGTCCGTCGGCCGGCGAGTTCGCCGACTATGGCACCGCCATCATCTTGAAGTGTTCGGGGGCGGATTTCCCCAAGATCCCACTGGAGGACTCTGCCAAGAAGTGGCAGAACTCCTTCTTCTACATCCGCAACCTCGGCGCGGACCACATCAACCTCCCACTCTTCGCCATCGCGCCACCGCGGTCGAAGACGAACTGGGGCTACTCGCTCCGGCGCCCGTCGCAGGAAATCGTCAACCTCTGCGAGCGGGTGACGGTGATGAGGATGCAGGCGGGGCTCACCGGCACCGACCTCCTGGCCACGTTCATCACTCGTCCGGTCCTTCCACTTCAGAGGCGCTCCTGCCTCATCGGTGAAATGATCGGCCTTCAGGACCCCAACCGCATGGGGTCAACGCGGCTGTCCGCGGAGCAGGTCGCACGCGGCGTGAACGACATCCCCAAGGCCAACCTTCGAGACGACTGGCGGTTCGGCAAGGCGCCGTACAGCCAGTCGAACCCACGCCGCAAGTGAGTGTATGGTCTTCTTACTTTGCTGCCGCGCATCTTCTCATTCGTCCCGACGCAACGCGGGAGATACTTCTGAACGTGATTCGGCATCCTTACGCCCGGGCTCTGTCGCAGGTGGCGCCGGTGGCACCAGAGGAGCCCACGGCTCATGGTGGCGAGGAGGTGGCCGAGTCCGACGCCGGCGCTGGGCGTCGCGCGGGTAAGTCTTGAATCTTTCTGACGCCGGTTGTTGGTGCAGCGGCGTTGGGCAGGGGAGGCGGCGACGTGGGCGGAGTCGGGTCCTCGCATGGGGCAGCGGCGAGCCGCCCGCATGGAAAAGACAGTGTCACACCATAACCCCGGGCCTCGAAGCGCACGGTGGACCCGACCGAGCCCGGGAAGCCAGCCAAGAAGAAGCACGGTGGCGGGCACGGGAAGCCAACCCCGGTCCCGGTCTTGACGGGGTAAGCTTCATTTCTTGTTTGCACCTGGATTTTTTGAGCTAGCCTTGTTTCTTTTTTGCTCATTTTCCCTTCTTCTTCAGGTCACCAATCGCGTTGACGAGAGCGGCGGCGGAAGCCGCGGCCGCCGAAGGGGCCGCGTTCCGCAGGAGCCGGTCCAACCTCGCCGGCCTGGCCGAGGAGGAGGGACGGGCAACTCGGACCTCGGCCTGGACCCGAACAACACCGAAGCCTTGGCCTGGCGGGACAGGAACCGGGACGAGGCATAGCTAGAGGCGGCGACGGTCCAGGCTTGGACTCACGCGGCGTCGGCATGGGCACGAGCTGCCGCAGAGCTGGCCTGGCGCGAGATGCCGGAGGGCACGGTGGTGGCGGCGACGGTCTTAGAGCCGTCGTTGGCGAGGGAGCGCGACCGTGGAGGCCGGGCTGAGGTGGTGATCCTCGACTAGGAGGTCATGGAGGTGGGGGCGACACCCTGCCGCGGGCTGACGTGGTCGAGCGCGCGGGGGCTGATGGTGGTGGAGGTGGCATCATTTTGGAGGAGGCGCTGCGGGAGACGGCGCCGGAGGCGCCGCCGGCTATGGAGGAGGCACCACGGGCGGCGGTGCCGGAGGTGGCGACGCAGGGCATCCTGGCGTCTGGGTCATCGTCAGCGCCGGGAGGGGCGTCGGAGGAGGTGCTGGCCGCGTCGTAAGCGGCCAGCAGGGGGCATACCTTGGTCACCCGACAGGGAGGGCGCCGAGCTACTGTGTCGTAGCCTGCACGGAGCGGGGGCGCTGCCGTCTTCGGGCCTCAGACCAAGGAGGAGGCGGCGCTGGACACCGTTAGCCGTCGCCTGCGAGGCCGGACAGAGCAGCTTGAGGCTTTCGCCCAGGCCGAGGTGGAGCGGACACGCGACTTGGAGCGCGCCGGTTTGGTAAGTCTTCTTCTTTTTCTTGTAGTTTCTTCTTTGTGGGGGCGCGCCAGCGCACCCACTGGGTGTAGCCTCCGAGGTTAGGGCCAACTACGTAGTAGTTGGGTCGAATCTTTAGAGCGTTGGCCTTGTTCTGACTTCTGTCTTTTTCAGCATCTTGATGCCTTCCGGGTTGCCGCTTTCAACCGTCTCCTGGGCAAGCACCGGGAGCTCAAGGAGCAACTTGCTGCCAAGGAGGAGGAGCTTCACGTCGCCGCAGGTACTTTTGTGCTCATTTCTAGTGGGGGCGCGCTAGCACACCCACTAGGTGTAGCCCCCGAGATTCGGGCCAACTGTGTAACAGTTGGGCCAAATCTTAAGTCTTGCCTTTTTTACTTTTGCTGAATCCTTCTTTTTCACAGCCAAGGTGTTTTCTTGGTGGACCCGGATGCTCCGGGCCGGTCATCATTATGACTGGCTTGTTGCCGACACCGGCCGTCTTGGCGTCGAGGCGGCACAGGCGAGGCTGACGCGTCCGCGGCCCGACGGTCTCTTGATGAAGCCAACCGGCTGCATGAGCAGCTGGCGGGTCACAAGAGCCGCCTCGAGGCCGAGGTGGAGCTCCTTAAAGCGGAGGCCGCCAAGGTGCTGGAGGCGCAGCAGGCCCTGGTCGAGGTGGACCAGCAGCAGGGCCAGCTGGCCGATGACAAGGGCCGGCTCCAGGCCGAGGTGGATCGCCTGCGGGAGGAGGCCACCGTGGCTGAGGAGGCCCGCCAGGCCAAGGCCGGTCGCCGCGAGGCGGCCGAGAAGGCGGCCGAATACAAGGACGCCGAGCTGAAGGCGGCCTTGCTAAGACGGCAGATATGGAGAAGGCACTCAGGGAGCGCGACCGTGCCATGGAGCGGGAGCGGCATGGTAGGTTGCTTGACGTGCAGCACCTGGAACACTCATTCTCCAGTAAGTGTTGTTTCTTGTAGTTTGCCGGGTCGGGACCCGACCTTTCTCCCTTGTTCTTCTTCTTCTAACTTGCTTCTTCCTTTGTGACAGGGGCCTTCCCGGAGGTGCAGTGGTTGGCCGAGGAAGGTGTCCACTATCAGCGCGACCCGACCGGCGTCGCTGGGTCTGGGACGGATCCAAGGACGGCCTGGACCTTCCCGGAGATCATCGCCGCTGCTGAGGCCCGCCTGCGGGTCCTGGGGACGCAGATGGAGCGGCTGTCCCAGGCCGGCACCATGATGACGGAGGCCCTGTGGCCGGACTCCGTCCATCCGCGCAGCTTCTCGCGCCTGGCGTGTTGGTTGGAGATGGGTCCGGACCGTCTTGGCGAGTGGCGTGTTTCCACCACTCGTGTCGGTGCCGAGATGGCGCTCCGGTTCGCGCTGTCTTGGCATCTAGATCTTCAGCTGGACGCGCTGATGGGCCAGCGCGCTATCTCGAAGCAGTTCCTGCAGGAGCAAGCCAGCCGGATCGCCTCCCGGGCTAGCTACATCACCAAGTTCACCTTCCATGACGAGTTCCATCCGTAGCGGACGGAAGATGACAGGGTCATGGACGGCGACGACTACGGCTTGCTTCTTCGTGATCCAGAGGGGAGCTCGGAGGAAACGGGCGTCTACAGCGACGCAGATGCCGAGGAGAACACTAGTGCCACACCAGACCCGGAGGCTGCTAGGGGAGAGCCGTCGACGTCGCGACGCGGTGCTGGAGATGCCTGAGACACTTTATGTAGAATCTGTTAAGTAGCAGGTCCACCCACCCACTGGGGGTTTTAGGGTGTAATGAACTCGGGCCGTGGGCCTTTAAATATTTGTGTGTAAATGTCGTGAGTGCTTTTTTGCTCTTTGCCTTCCGCTTTTCTGAACTGATTTCATGCGCTTTTCCTCTCTCAAGCCTCCCCCCCGTGAGTCAGACGGTCGAGGCTCCGGTCCGTGACAAAGAGTTTGATTCTTTGCGAGGAGCACATAGGATTTGGGTCCTTAGAAGCGTTGAGCGCGAGCGAAACACCCAGTGGGCCGGCTGGCGGCAATCCGGCTTAGCCGGTTGGTGAGCAGCCGGTCGTGCGGCTACTCATTTGATGGTCGACGGAATGGTTTCATCAACCCGGCAGCCTTTGACTTAGTGTATGAATCGTAAAGGAGCTTTGGCCCGTTGTGCTTGCCCGCCGACAGCCAAAGCTGGATCTGTGGTTTTAGGGTGAAGTGGGGGACCGTGGCATCCCAACTTTATCAGGAATCACTAAGTAAGGCGGCGGGGTGGCAACCGAGCCGGCCTGCCCCCAAGCCCCCGGGTCGAGCGAGTCGGACCGGTGGCTAGGTTCAGTGGTGAAGTGATGCAGAAAAATAAGGACGCAATAAATTGGTCGGCAAAAGGCAGCCCCCGAGTCTTGTTCGGGGACCCCATAGTTTCATGCATTTACAAAAGGCGACGATACATACACTTGTGCGGCTAACTGTAAAATGGGCGGAGGAGTTCCGCGTTCCACGGCCTTGTCGTTTCTTCGCCGATGGTGTCCTTCTTGTGCTTCTTTGACTTGCGTGCGTCAATGAGGTAGTAGGCGTTGCGATCGTACAAGGCCCTGCTCACGATGAATGGGCCTTCCCATGGAGGGGACAGCTTGTGTGGGCCTGCCTGCTCTTGGACGAGTCAGAGGATGAGGTCACCCTCGCGGAATGCGAGGGGCTTGATCTTCTTGCTATGGTAGTGCTTCAGGCCTTACTGGTAGATGGCCGAACGGCTGAGTGCCAGAAGGAGCGCTTCTTCGAGTAGGTCGACACCGTCTTCACATGCCTCTCTGGCTTCGGCTTCGGTGTACATCGCGACGCACGGCGAATCAAACTCGACGTCGGTCGGGATGACGGCTTCGGCTCCATAAACGAGGAAGAACAGGGTGAACCCGGTCGACCGGTTCAGCGTGGTGCGTAGACTCCAGAGAACTGCTGGCAGCTCGTCAAGCCAGCTGCCGAGTGAGTGGATGAGTGGCTCGACGAGTCGTGGCTTGGTGCCGGACAGGATGAGTCTGTTGGCCCGCTCGACCTGCCTGTTGGACTGCGGATGTGCCACGGAGTCCAGGTCGAGCGTGCCCTTGGTGAAGTTGGTACCGTTGTCGGTGAGGATGCTGTTCGGCATGCCGTAGCGCACCGCTATGTCCTTGATGAACCGGACGGCTGTTGGCCCGTCCAGTTTCTTGATAGGTATTGTCTCGATCCACTTGGTGAATTTGTCCACTGCCACCAGCAAGTGCGTCATGCCGCCTCGAGCGGTTTTGAAGCGTCCCACCATGTCGAGTCCCTAGACCGTGAAGGGCCAAGCGATCGGTATGGTGCGGAGTGCTGACGCCGGCTGGTGGCTGCGTTTGCTGAAGCATTGGCACCCTTCACATTTGAGAACGAGCGACTCAACGTCTTCGAGGGTCGTGGGCCAATAGAAACCGTGGCGGAACGCCTTGGCTACTAGGGATCGCGATGCAGCATGGTGCCCGCACTCGCCCTGGTGAATGTCGAGGAGGATGTCGATGCCCCGATCCTGCTCGACGCAGTGCTGGAACACGCCGGTAGAGCTGCGCTTGACGAGCTCGTTGTTGATGATGTTGTAGGCGGATGCCTGACGCTGTACTTGCCGAGCTTCGGTCTCGTCCATGGGGAGAACCCCGTTCTCCAGAAATTCAGATATTGGGAGGGCCCAAGATAGAGCTGTAACCACGGCGAAGACGGCCATCAGGATGGGTTCCGACTCGACAGTCTCGAGCCTGGTTGAGCAGCCCCCAGGTCGGGGATGGCGACGGCCGGGTCCGGGATGATGGTGGCCGGGTTGAGCTGAGCAGCCCCCGGGCTGGGTTCAGCAGTCCCTGGGCTGGGTTCAGCAGTCCACGGGCCGGCTTGAGGTGCGGCCGGGTCGTCTGGGACGTGGATGGACTCGGAGTCCAGCGATGGCTTGACGGACGGCTTGCGCAGGTGCTCGAGAGAGACGCCAGACGGGATGGCTTGACGAGACGAGGCAATCTTGGCGAGCGTGTCGGCTGCTTCGTTCTCCGCGCTCGGGACGTGGAGGAACTCGCAGCCCTCGAAGGATCCGGACAGCTTCTGGACGAGGAAGCGGTAGCTTGCCATGTTGGAGTGTGGGCATCCCATTCGCCGGAGCACTGCTGCACCACCAGGTCCGAGTCGCCGTAGCACAGGATGCGCCGGATGCCGAGTTCCTTGGCAAGCCGGAGGCCGTGCACAAGGGCTTCATATTCAGCAACATTGTTGGAGGCGGTGAAGTGGATCTGGAGCGCGTAGCGGAGCCGGTCGCCCTTCGGAGATGACTGTACGATGCCGCCCCCCAAGCCGAGTCGCATCTTGGACCTGTCGAAGTGCATGCGCCAATGCGTCGAGTCGGGAGGCGGCGGCAAGTACTGGGTCTCGGTCGAGTCGATGAGGAAGTCGGCCAGGGCTTGAGACTTGATCGTGGTGCGGGGCTCGTAGCGGATGGTGTGGCCGGCTAGCTGGATCGCCCACTTGGCGACCAGGCCATAGGCGTCCCAGCATCCGATGATTTCTATGATAGGCGCCGTGCTGACGACGGTGACGATGTGCTCTTGGAAGTACTGCTTGAGCTTCTTGGCGGTGAGGTACACGCCGTAACACATCTTCTGGTAGTGCGGGTAGTTCTGCTTGGAGATGGAGAGCACCTCGCTCAGGTAGTAGACTGGACGCTGGACGGCTTGGATCTTGCCCTTCTCTGGTCGCTCGACCACCAGCACCGTGCTGACTGCCCGCGAGGTCGCGGCTATGAAGAGCAACAGCGGCTCCTTGTCGGTTGGCGCGACCAGGACTGGTACGGTGGAGAGCATGCGCTTGAGGTCTTGGAAGGCCTCGTCTGCCTTGCCGTTCTACTCGAACGGGCTTGTCTTCTTCATCAGCTGGTACAGGGGTAGCGCCCTCTCGCCCAGCCGGCTTAGAAACCGGCTGACCAAGGCCAAGCACCCGGTGAACTTCTGGACGTCGCGCAGCCGAGCCGGCTTGCGCATGCGCTCGATGGCCTTGATCTTCTCCGGGTTCGCCTCAATGCCACGTTCCAAGACGAGGAGGCCGAGTAGCTTTCCGGCCGGGACGCCGAAGACGCACTTTTCCGGGATAAGCTTGACCTTCTATTCGCGGAGGTTGGCGAATGTTTCCTTCAAATCGTCGAGGAGCGTGGGGTGTTGCTTGGTCTTCACCATGATGTCGTCCACGTACACATCGATGTTGCGTCCGAGTTGCGGCAGCAGGCATTTCTGCATGCAGCATTGGAAGGTGGCGCCGACGTTCTTCAAGCCGAACGACATGGTGATGTAGCAATACACCCCAAAGAGCGTGATGAAGGACGTCTTTAGGGCATCGACCGGGTCCAGCTTGATCAGGTGGTAGCCGGAGTAAGCGTCCAGGAAGGACAGGAGTTCGCACCCGGCGGTCGAGTCGATGACGAGCGAACAGATCCTTGGGACAGGCCTTGTTAAGGCTGGTGTAGTCGATACACATGCGCCAGGTTTTGTTCTTCTTCAGGACGAGGACTGGATTGGCCAGCCACTCGGGGTGAAACACTTCCATTATGAAGCCGGCCGCCAAAAGCTTGGCGACCTCTTCACCAATGGTTGTTCTCTTCTCTTCGGAAAGTCGTCGGAGGGGTTGACGGACAGGCTTGGCGTCCTTGCGGACGTGAAGTTTATGCTCGGTGTACTTCCTTGGGATACTCGACATGTCCTTGGGGGTCCATGCGAAGATATCCCGATTCTCACGGAGGAAGTCGACGAGCTCGCCTTCCTATTTGCTGTCAAGGCAGGCGCCTACGACAACGTACTTGCTGCAGCTGGGGACTTCTGGGTTGAGCTTCACTTTCTTGGTCTACTTGGAGGGCTTGAAGGCAGCCTCTTCGGCCGGGTCCGGGGTCGGGATCAACGCTGCGGAGGCCTCGCCTGCCAAGGCGACGATTTGGTCGAGCTGGCGCCGCTCCTCGGCAATGACCAACGACTTGGCCAACTTGGCGCTGTCGCGGGCGCACTCCAGGGACTCGCGGTAGTCGTTGGTGACGGTGATGAGGCCCTTGGGGCCCAATATCTTCATCTTCAAGTACGCCTAGTTGGGAACCTCCATGAACTTGGCGAGCGCGGGCCGACACAGCAATGCATGATATGCGCTGGACAGGTCCACCACCTCGAACCAGATCGGTTCGCGTCGGAAGTGGCTGCTGTCGCCGAACAGGACGTCGAGCCGTACCCAGCCAAAGGGGAGTAGGAGAGGCTGGGTACGATGCCGTGGAAGATCGTCCGGGTCGGCTCGAGGTCCTCGGCCTTGAGGCCAAGCTTGGTCATCGTGTCACGGTAGAGGATGTTGATGCTGCTGCCGCCGTCGATGAGGACTTGAGAGAACTTGCATGTGCGCCGCGCGACGGTGGTGGGGCTGAGGACGAGGGCGTATCCACCCGGACTCGGCATGACTGCCGGGTGATCCTCCCGGGTCCAGGTGATCGGGCGATCCGACGAGTGCATGAAATCCGGCTTGGCCAGGACGACGGTGTTCACCTCCTGCCGAAGAAGGCGCTCGCTGCGCTTGTCATCGCCGAGGCTGGTGAAGACGACGTAGGCCGCGTTCGGGTCTAGGTAGGCGTTGTTCCGCATCGCGCCGCCAGCGGGAGGCAGCGGTGGAGGCAGAGGCGGCTGTCCTGTGCCAGGAGCTAGAGTCGGAGCCGGAGGAGGCGGGACGTGTCCCCTCATTATGCGCTTGGTGATGGCGCACAACCAAAGCGTGTGCGTGGAGGGTCTTGCGCTGCTGTGGTGCTTGCATGGGGCGTCGAACATCTCTTCGAAACTCATGGCGGGTTGCCACGCTATCCTGCCGATCTGCCGGTGCTTCGCCGCCGGGTCCGCCACGGGCTCAGCGGCCGCGACGAGCTGGTTGTCATGACGCTACACCGGCTGGTCAGCCTTGCGCTTGTTGTTCTGGTGATGCTGCTGCCGGCTGCTTTCGCCGGCCGGCTTCGGGGGAGGAACTGGCTTCGCCTTGCCGGCTTCATCCAGCGTCACCTGGATCTTCATGGCGGAGTCGGCGTTGGCGTACTTGTCCGCCTTACCATGAGTACGGCCATGGTGGCCGGCTTGGAGCGTAAGAGCTTGTGCTTGAGGAGGGTGCCATCTCGGCACCCGCTAATGAAGTACTGGATCGCCTAGACTTCATGGACGCCCTCGCAGCTGTTCCGGAGCTCGGTCCAGCGTGCGAGGTACTCGCGACCGGTCTCCATCGGCCCCTGCACGGACATGGCGAGCTGGCTAGGGCGACCGGGTTGCTTGTAGGTCCCCGTGAAGTTGCGGACAAAGGCCTCCTCAAAGTCGACCCACGCGTTGATGCTTCCCATCGGCAGACTGTTCAACCACGTGCGGGCCGACCCCTAGAGCATGAGCGACGCGTAGCGCACGGCGAGACGACGATTGGCACTGGTGATGCCAATGGCCATGGTATAGTCGGTGAGCCAGTCTTCTGGCTTCATGGTCCCATTGTACTTGGGGGTGTCGCGGGGGAGCACGAACACTTTGGGAAAGGACCCCTCCCGGATGCCTGGGCCAAAGCACGCCGGCCCGATAGCACTGCTCTCCTCCACCTCCAGGGAGCGAGCGAGTTGATCAAGGCGGTGGCACGCATCAGCGTCGTCAATGGCGCGCGGTCCGAGTCGACTGGCGGCCAGGCCCCGAGGGGCCGGGTCGGTTGGAGCCGGATGTTGGCCATGCTGGTCGGGTCCGCGCTAGGTCTCCGGGGCGGGCTCATTGCCCGGGACGTCAGCGGCTGTGGCGGCCGGGTTGCGCCGAGTCTGGGCTTGGCCGGAGTGCGCCTCGCCGGGCGGCGAGGAAGCCGTGTGTAGAAGTTCACCGGGTCCGCCAAGGCAGGCGGAGCCGGACCCCACCGGCTTGGCGTGCTGGTTGAGGCGATCCTGCTGGGTGTTGGCAGCGTGGAGGAGCTCGCGCATCCGCCCGATGCGCTCTTTAAGCTCCTCGCTCGTGAGTTGGTCGAGGCCGACCGCGACTGCCTCCGCAGCGTGCATGTTCTTCACTGGGGTCTCGTAGATGGTTCAGACGGCGCCGAGGACACGGCCGATCGCTCCTCCCCGGGTACGCACATCGGCGACCCGGCTTGGCTGGGCCACGGCGGGCGTGAGTCCGTAGGTGGCGTCATGCTCCATCTGAGCGGCCTCTAGGCGACGCCTGGTGGCGGCGAGCGTCTCAGACAGGTCCAGCATCTGCTGGCGCCTTTCCTTGAGCTGGGTTCGCGCTTCGGCAACATTGGTGGCATCGACGTCGGTGCCGATGGGGATGCGTAGGCTCTGCATCGCAGCGCGCAGCGGATCGGATGGCTCGGTCCGTTCCACAGTGGCCCTGGCTTCCGCGGCCTTTGATACGTCTCCAACGTATCTATAATTTTTGATTGTTCCATTCTATTATATTATCTCTTTCGAATGATTATGGGCTTTATTATACACTTTTATATTACTTTTGGGACTAACCTAGTAACCGGAGGCCCTGCCCATATTGCTGTTTTATTGCCTGTTTCAGTATTTCGAAGAAAAGGAATATCAAACGGAGTCCAAACGGAATGAAACCTTCGGCATCGTTATTTTTGGGAAGAATATCACCCAGGAGACTTGGAGTTCACATCGGAAGAGCCTCGAGGAGGCCACGAGATAGGAGGGCACCCCCCCCGCCTACTGGGCGAGCCCCCCTGTCTCGTGGGCCCTCGAGCACCTCCCAACCGACTTCTTTCGCCTATATAAGCCTACGTACCCTAAAACCATTGAATATCAAGATAGATAGGGAGATCCGCCGCCGCAAGCCTCTGTAGCCACCAAAAACCTCCTGGGAGCCCTTCCCGGCACCCTGCCGGAGGGGGATCCTTCACCGGTGGCCATCTTCATCATCCCGGCGCTCTCCATGATGAGGAGTGAGTAGTTCACCCTTGAGGTTGAGGGTATGTACCAGTAGCTATGTGTTTGATCTCTCTCTCTCATGTTCCCTCTATGGCACGATCTTGATGTATCCTGAGCTTTGCTATTGTAGTTGGATCTTGTGATGTTTCTCCCCCTCTACTCTCTTTTGATGAATTGAGTTTCCCTTTGAAGTTATCTTATCGGATTGAGTCTTTTATGAGAACACTTGATGTATGTCTTGCCGTGCTTATCTGTGGTGACAATGGGATATCATGTGCCACTTGATGTATGTTTGGTAACCAACTTGCGGGTTTCGCCCATGAACCTACGCATAGGGGTTGGCACACGTTCTTGACTCTCCGGTAGAAACTTTGGGACCCTCTTTGAAGTACTTTGTGTTGGTTGAATAGATGAATTTGAGATTGTGTGATGCATATCGTATAATCATGTCCACGGATACTTGAGGTGACAATGGAGTATCTAGGTGACATTAGGGTTTTGGTTGATTTGTTTCTTAAGGTGTTATTCTAGTACTAACTCTTGAATAAATTGATCCGAAAGAATAACTTTGAGGTGGTTTCGTACCCTACCATAATCTCTTCGTTTGTTCTCCGCTATTAGTGGCTTTGGAGTGACTCTTTGTTGCATGTTGAGGGATTGTTATATGATCTATCTATGTTATTATTGTTGAGAGAACTTGCACTAGTGAAAGTATGAACCCTAGGCCTTGTTTCCTACCATTGCAATACCGTTTACGCTCACTTTTGCCATTAGTTACCTTGCTGTTTTTACAATTTCAGATTACAAATACCTTTATCTACCATCCATATTGCACTTGTATCACCATCTCTTCGCCGAACTAGTGCACCTATACAATTTACCATTGTATTGGGTGTGTTCACTACAAAAAAAATACACTTCCGTGATGGTACGTGTTTGTCACAGTAGGTCGCGTTTTTTGTCATGCATGTACATCCATGACAAATTTATGACAGAATCAAGATAGTCATACCTGTGTTGTCGTAGAAGTGTTCCATGACATTACCAAAATTATCATCACGGAAGTGTCCACTTCCATGACGAAAAATCGCGCGTCACAAAAGTGCTTTCGTCAAGGGTGGCCGACATGTGGCATCCACCGTAACGGAATACCGTTAAGCTATCGGGTCGGGTTTTGGATCCGATAACCCGTTAACAGCCCCGACCAATGGGGATTTTCCACGTGTAAAATCGTCATTGGCTGGAGGAAACACGTGTCGGCTCATTGTTGGGACATATGTCATCCACTCATTGGACAGAAGGTGTCTATGATACGTCGACACGTGCCCCGGCCCAACAGAGGCCCATTCTTGTGAAAAGGCTGGCCGGTTTGACTTGGACAAAAGGTGATGGGCCGGCCCATGGAAAGCATGTTAACGGTCTGTTTGCATATAGCCCATTTACAGCGGCTAACCCAAGGCCCGTTACGCCCTACCCGAATTAGGCCCAGTAGCGTCATTTGGGCCATCCAATATGATTCCAGCCCATTTTCACTTCTGGCCCATGTATGGCCCATGACGTCTTTCGGCCCATATGAGGCCCTATGTAACTCTTGGCCTATTAACGGCCCATGGTGAAACTGGCCCGCAATGAACAGTGTATCACTTTAGACCCATTAACGGTCTGTGGTGAAACTGGCCCGTAATGAACAGTGTATCACTTTATACCCATTAATGGCCCGTTATTTAGTTGGGCCGTTTCCAGCCCATGTTATCTTTCGGCATTCTCAGAGCCCATTTATTCTTGGGGTCATCTCGAGCATTTGTTTACTTACGGCCCTTTACTGTAATTTTCTGCTTGTGGGCCAAATTCAGCCCATGGTTACAGTCGGCCCATTTGTGGTCCGTTAATACATTGGGCCGTTTTCATAGCATCATCAAATACAGCCTATTAATGATGGCCCATTATGGTCGGCCCATGAACGGACGATTCCAACTCTAGCCCGTTTACGGCCATAATGTGGCCTATTATTTGCCCATGTTTGGCCAATCGATCATACGGCCCGTATAAGGCCCATTGATGATAGGGCCCGTAGAAGGCCGATTGTTTCTACGGCCCGTAGAAGGCCCAATGTTTCTACGGCCCATAGAAGGCCTACTGTTTCTACGCCCCGTAGAAGGCCCACTATTTCTACGGCCCGTAGGAGGCCCAGTGTCACTATAGTAAATATTAGCCCATGGTTATTGTGGCCTAGTTTTAAAAAACAGGTTATTGCAGCCACTAGCAAACCGCGGAAAAAGAACTACACTGACTACAAGCAAACAAATAAACAAGACAACAAGGAAATAAATAAGCAAGCAACTTATGCTAGGCTATCACGGCTATTACACATATTACATCCACTGGGCATCAAAGTTCACCACCAGTGCAAATATAGGGAACACAACAGCATGTAAACGCCGCAGCAAAAACAAGTCCAGAACTGAAACCACTTCAGAAGAGTTCAAGAAATAATATCCTGGGTACCTATAATGCTGGCAAGATGCTTAGCAAGCTTATTAAGTTTCTCTTGTTTGGAGCTTAAATCCTCCAGCGCTTGCTATTGCACAAGAAAGTACGCATCTGAATTCTGCAGGGACTTCCTCAGTCCTTCGGCTTCTTGCGGCAACACGGATGACTGATGCCTTTCAGCTTGTAGCTGATACTGAAGAAGCTGAAGTGATTCAGGCAGCGAGTTCGAAGAGCTTGTGCCAGCGGTACTGGCAGTAACTCGAACACTACATCAATGCAGGACTGTGGGGTTTTCTCACTGTCTACAAGATCGTTTTTATCACCTTTCTTGGAGACCAACAGGGTTGTCTCACTATCTTGAACCTTATCTGCATTACTTTCTCTACCATTGCATAGTGGGGTGCTCTTCTCCAATATTCTGTTTGCATACCACAAGAGAAACAAGCAGACACATCACAAGTTTAGCTTGTAGTATACCAAACTCATTTTGGTAAACCGGTTCATTAGTAAGGTGGACAGGATAACAACATGAAACAAACATATATCTATGTACTATGGTCACTGTATTGTCCATATCATTCTAGTTTATGTTCCCTAATCAAGATAGAGACACAGTTCAACTCATATATTTTTAAGACAAAGCAGCATAGACAGAATATAAGTGTGAGAAACTACACAGCATTGGCAGCACTTGTAATGTGCATCACACGAGAACATAATTGTTTATACAACTTAAACTGAAATCAACATAGACCAAGAAGTTAGAATAGCAATCCAGTTAAAGAAATAGGTTTAAAACATACATGTTGCGCCATTGGAGTTTCAATTGGATCCTTCAAATTCGAAAGTAGTTGGTATGAGTAAATACAGTGATGCAACAGCAAAGGAGTATGGACCATAGCTACGGAATCTGACCTGAGAACATTTGCTCTTCTGCTTTAAACGTGGAGTTTGGGTTAGCTGTGGTGGTCTTCGTGATTTGGGCACTGCAGTAGCTTTACAAACTGCTCGTGTGGGGGTACTCTGTGGTGGATATGGTGCTTTGTCAACTATAAGTGGGTCACTATCCGCTGGGGTTGCGGTTAGATGGGTTGTAGCTGTGAAAGTGCAATCTTGCTCTTAAAGAATATTTTTGAATTGATGACAAACCTACATATAGGGGACTAACCTTGTTTGCTAAGTATATACACAGGCCATCTGTCCTCTGGTGTTTCTTTCTTTGGTGAGCATCATGATCGCATCATATGAGATTTTACTCAAGCAAATTATCAAAGAGGAAAGGAGCAAACAAAGATGAAGTATTGTGCTCTTTTTATATTTCTTGAGTAATAGGAACCCGGCACTATTAAGAGGGGATCCGAAGTGTAGGTTCAAGACTTGCTCACATTTTGTCTCATAAACAATTCTATCACAATAGACCAAAATCCCTAGCAATATCCCTTAGCCAAAACCTACCACTTCTCCTAGCCGGATCATCCGGACGGCTACCCAGATCATCCGGGCTTCACCCGGATCAGCCGGACCCTGCACCGGATCATCCGGATAATGGGTGCTTTCCATCACAGAACGGTGTGGCTGAAGCCGGATCATCCGGACATTCCTTCGGATCATCCGGGATGTTTCCCGGATCGTCCGGATCCTATTCCGGATCGTCCGGATAACCGTGCCCTATTTTCACAGAAGCCATATGTTGTAGCCGGATCGTCCGGTCAGGCATCCGGATCATCCGGGGCTTGTCCGGATCATCCGGGGTTGCCTCCGGTCTGTCCGGGCTGCTCGCAGCTCGGCTGCAACCATCTGCATCTGGGCCTTCTGCCAGATTTATCTGGACAATGTCCATATAATCCGGATGGTGTCCCAGATCATCCAGGGTGGTCAACTTGTGTCCAAACGGCTCTATTCTGGACATGGTATAAATAGCACCTTACCCCTTCGGGATAAGGCTGAACACCCGACGCAAACACACCTCAAGAACACAAGTGCTTCTCCTCTCGTGCTCACACACTAAATCCCAGATCCCGGCTTGTTTCTTGAGAGTTTAGAAGAGTTGTTCCAATCAAAAGAAAGATCTTCTTCCTCCCCTTCTTGTGACCAAAGCAAATCGAAGTTTGAGCAAGTTTTGAGTCTTTCCCCTTGGATCTTGTTACTCTTGGAGGTTGGAGACTCCTAGGCGGTAGGAGTCATTCGGTGAGGAATCAACTATTGTGATTACCCCCGAAAAGTTTGTGAGGGTTTTGGAGACCACTCCAAGGTCTACCACTAGTGGTTGAGAAACGCCTGCGTGGTGTTGTCTCAAAGGGAGAATAGGGTGAGCCTTCATGGCGTTGGTGTGCCTTCGTGGTAACATCCACCTCTCTAACGGTGACTAGCTTCCCTCCAAGGAAGTGAACATCGGCATACATCCTCGTCTCCCGGAGTTGCGGTTATTCCTAACCCTAACTCTCTACTTGTGGTTACTTGTCTTGTAGAACTTACTTACATCATATCCTGCTTGCTTATTTATATGCTTGTGCTACTTGCTTAGTACTTAGTACTTACTAGCAATTGTTAGGCTCACCTTCATATTTCGCATTATTACCTAAAATTGGTAAGTAATAAATAAAATTTGTAATTGTACCTATTCACCCCCCCTCTAGGTCCATCTCGATCCTTTCAATTGGTATCAGAGCCTCGTGCTCTATTCTTGTGGCTTAACCGCCCTAGAGCGAGATGAACCCGGATGGGACTCCCCTGGTTGTAGATCCTAAGGATAAAGGCGAGGCTTCCTCTGAAGTCAAGACCTTT
Source organism: Triticum dicoccoides (assembly GCF_002162155.2). Taxonomy (NCBI): domain Eukaryota; kingdom Viridiplantae; phylum Streptophyta; class Magnoliopsida; order Poales; family Poaceae; genus Triticum; species Triticum dicoccoides. The sequence goes on along the minus strand of NC_041381.1, from coordinate 505,177,176 downwards.
ACATCGAAGGATCTAGAATGGGCCCTTGCTAAGCAAAAAGAGCAGCATGATGCTTCTCTTGAGGCCTTGGTCCAAATGAGATTAGCCACGTTGTCCACGGTGCTTGCACCACTCTCGGGTGGTCCTGCTTCGAGGCCAACTGTGCCTACTCCATCACTTGGTAAACAACCTTCTAGCAATGAACACGCCAGTGTTCATTGGCTTTATGCAAGACCTCAGGTTGAGAAACCAAGATATAACCCTCAAGGCAAACCTCCTTTACTAAGTGCCACTTCCGATTTTGCCTTGTGGAGAGTTGCTATGCAGGATCATCTTCGACATGGAAACGACGAGATGATGGAGATCCTGGAGTATGGCTATCATGTGGTTTATCCAAAGAACCCCACACCAAGAGAAATATATGAACCTCAATGACACTGCAATCATGTGTATAAGGAGAGGTATGGATGAAAAGCAAAGGAGACCGTTCATACACATCACAAGTGCCAAGGAACTATGGGAAAGTATTATACGATCCAAGACTGACACCTCTACCCTCCGGAGTGCTCAATATGAAATTGCCAAGGGGCAATTGCAAAACTTTTGTATGGAGAAAGGTGAAACCCCCAATCAACTCCATGAGCGCCTCATGACTCTCACTGCCGATATTGAGTCATGTGAGTGTGACAAGACACAAGATGGATTCAACATGACTAAAAGATTCCTTGTGGATAAATTGCTTCATGCCCTTGCTCCATATCACCATCAAATGGTGTGGGACATAAGACAACACCATACCTTCAAGGAAATGACTACAGATGACATCATATCCACCTTTCAACTATTTGAAGAGTCAAAGGCTAATGCCACAAAACATCTTGCCATGCATGGTTCCCCATCATCAAAGGTCAATCTTGCATTGAAGGCCAAGCATGTATATGAAGATGAGCAAAGTGAAGAAGAAGAAGAAGATGATGATGATGAAGATGGTGATGAGATTGAATCCGACGAGGGTCCTTCATATGAAGACATGGCTCTCTTTGTCAAGAAGTTTAGCGCGGGAAAATTCAAGGGAAGATTCCAAAAGAAGAAAGTGAGAAAATGCTACAACTGTGAGGAAACCAACCACTTCTCAAATGAGTGCCCTTATGAGAAGAGAGAGGATAAACCAAGGTTTCCCAAGACCTTTCCTAAGAAGAAATTGCCAAATCCTTTGAACTCCAAGCTCAAGAAGAGAGATGGGAAAGCAATGGTTGCTCAAGAAGAATCCGATCCAGATGATGTTAGTGGTGTTGCCGGAGTTGCTCAAGATTCTCAAAACACATTGAGGCTAGTCAATAAGAGTGGTGAAGTGGTCACCTACAACTAAATGAAGGATTACAAGGGCAACACTCACAAATGCCTCATGGCGAAGGCCGTGGTAGAAGATGGAGAGGATCAACACTCTCCTGACAAGGTCAAGGTAACCCCACGATCAAACCCTCCTCTTTTCACTCCTCCTACTCCTAGTGATGAGTATCTTGATGCGGAGGATAGTTATGAGGATGATGATCTAAATGACCCTATGCTTGCTAAACTTAATAAGTTCATGTGCTCCCTCAAAGGAAAGAAGCTCACTATGTTTCGTATGCTTATGGAGATGGTGAGTAAGCACACCATCACCATTAAGGAACTCGAAACCCTCGTCACCGAGGAAAAGGAAAAATGTGAAATCCTTGAGTGGAAAGTCCAATATGAGGAAACACGAAATGATGAACTATGCTTAAAAATTGGCACAAATATTGATGTTCATACTAAAGATCTTTCCTCCTTGAAAAAGGCTATTGGCTCTTGTGAAGAGTTGATGAATGATAAAAGTAATCTTGTGAAGTCTCATGCTTCTCTCTCTAAGGATTGTGAGCTTCTATCAATGTCCCTCAAGACTAAGGAAAAAGAGCTCACCCTTCTTACAAAGAGGTTTGAGACGCTCAAACTTACTTATCTTGAAACTCTAGCTAAGGCCTACTCTTCTCCTATTATAAATGTTGATGCTTGCTCTACTAACTCTAGTAGTGATCTAGCATCTATTCTTGAGGAGAATCGTTTTCTCAAGGCTCAAATTGAGAAAGGGCTCATGACATGTGCTCAAGGGCAAAAGAACCTTAATGAGGTGTTGATCCAACACAATGAAGTGTTCGCCAAAGAGGGACTCGGGTTTGACCCAAGCACAAGCAAGAAGAAGACATTCTCTCAAAAGTGCACCACCCCTTTAAAAGAAAATTTTGTACGAGAAGGACACAAGGAGAAAGGTAAGGTTGCTAGTGAGAAGGCCACAAGGGGCATGCCCACTCTCAACAAGCCAAAAGAGTTCATGCCTCCATCCTATGTACTTCGTAAAACTAAGGATGGAGAAGTTTATGCAAAGTTTGTTGGTCCTCGAAATGCATTTCGTTTTTATGCTATTTGGGTCCCTAAGACCCTTGTGACTAACTTGAGAGGTCCCATTGCAAGATGGGTGCCTCTAACCCAGTAATAATTGTGTGTAGGTTGCCTTCTCCGGTGGAGTAAAATGGGTGATTGATAGTGGATGTACCAATCATATGACCGGAGATAGCAAATTGCTCTACGATTTCATGGAAGCTATTCAACCATTTATGAGCATTATGTTTGGTGGAGGATCAAAAGGACAGGTACTTGGGTTGGGGAAGGTGGGTATCACAAATGACATGTCTCTTGCAAATGTCATGCTTGTCCAATCCCTTAAATATCATTTACTCTATGTTCGTCAATTGGCATCTGTTGGCTATGATACACTATTTGGACTAACAGATGTGAAAGTCTTTAAGAGAGATACTCTTGAAGTGGCCTTTGTTGGAGAGTTGGATGGAAACCTTTACATGGTTGATTTCTCGAAAGAGAGCACATTCCATGCAACTTGTCTAATGGCCAAGGCCGACAAGGGGTGGCTATGGCATCGCCGGCTAGCCCATGTCGGCATGAGAAATCTTCAAGATCTCTTAAAGGGCAATCACATCCTTGGACTAACAAATGTCTCTTTTGAGAAAGATCGTGTGTGTAGTGCATGTATAGCCGGGAAGCAACATCAATCAAAGCACCCACCCAAGAATATTGTGTCTACTTCAAGGCCTTTGGAGCTCCTTCATGTGCATCTTTTTGGGCCTTCTTCATGGGATAGTCTTGGTGGGAAAAAGTATGGACTTGTCATTGTTGATGATTACTCAAGATATACATGGGTGTTTTTCCTCAAGTCCAAGGACGAGACGAAGATCACTTTCATAGACTTTGCCAAGCAAGCACAACGCAAGTTTGACAAAGAAATCTTGGCAATAAGAAGTGACAATGGATCTGAGTTCAAAAACTACACCTTGGAAGAATTCCTTAGTGATGAAGGGATTGAGCATCAATATTCATCTCCATACACTCCTCAGCAGAATGGTGTAGCCGAAAGGAAGAACCGCACTCTTGTGGAGATGGCAAGGTCCATGTTGGATGAATACAAGTCACCACATAGTTTTTGGGCCGAACTTGTCAACACCGCATGCCATGCATCAAACCGGCTTTTCCTCCGCACTATATTGGAAAAGACTCCATATGAGCCTCTAACTGGAAACAAGCCAAATGTCAAGTATTTTCGTGTATTCGGGTGCAAATGTTTCATCCTCAAAAAAAGAGAACGGTTAGGAAAATTTCAATCCAAAACGATTGAGGGTATATTTGTTGGCTATGGATCAAACTCTCATGCCTATAGAGTCTACAACAAATCCAATGGATGTGTTGTAGAAACTTGTGACATGGTGTTTGATGAATTTAATGGCTCCCATGGGGAGCAAGTTGATCTAAGTGATGTAGGTGAAGAAGATTCTTCTCAAGACATTTTGACCATGGGTGTTGGTGCACTTCTTCCTATGGAACAAGAACCTCATGATGATGAAGAAGAAGATGGAAGTCTCACACATCATCAAACTACTTCAACATCCATACCACCACAAGCTCCTATTGTTCAACCGATACCCTTAGCCCAAGTTGAAGAGGATGATCAAGTTCCTCCTCATGATAATCTTCAAGAACAAGAACAAGAAAATCCAATCATTGATGATGAACCTCAACAAATGCAATATGAACAAGAAGATCTTCCTCCACACATTAATGATCGATATGTGGAGGATGTGGATGATGGACATGAAGTTGAACCTCGTGAAACCCTTACCTCTATCATGCCACGAGTGGCCGGTCGTGTTGATGTTGACAAAATACTCACCGGCATATTGGAAGGTAGGGTCACTCGTAAACATTTGACCAATTTTTGTGCTCACTTTTCTTTTGTGTCTAGTTTTGAGCCCATCAAGGTACAAGATGCATTGATGGACAACGATTGGCTAGTCGCTATGCAAGAAGAGTTGAACAGTTTTGAACGCAACCAAGTGTGGTCATTAGTCAAGAGGCCACCTACCGAGCACAACGTCATTGGAACAAAATGGATTTTCAAGAACAAACAAGATGAGAATGGTGTGATCATCCGAAACAAGGCAAGGTTAGTGGCACAAGGGTACTCACAAGTTGAAGGTTTGGACTTTGGTGAGACCTTTGCCCCCGTTGCCCGTCTTGAATCCATTCGCATCTTACTTGCTTATGCTGCCTTCAATGGTTTTACATTACATCAAATGGATGTGAAGAGTGCTTTCCTTAACGGTCCTCTACAAGAAGAAGTATATGTATCACAACCACCTGGGTTCGTTGATCCCGATCACAAAGACTATGTGTATAAACTTCATAAGGCTTTGTATGGCCTTAAACAAGCACCTCGTGCTTGGTATGATCATCTTAAGAAGTTTTTACTCGATGATGGTTTTGTGAGAGGGGTGATTGATCCCACTCTTTTTACTAAGAGGGATAAGGGTGATTTGATCTTATGCCAAATCTATGTAGATGATATCATTTTTGGTTCTCCTAACATTCATTTGTGCAAGAAGTTTGCGGACTCAATGACCAAGAATTTTGAAATGTCACTCAATGCAGATTTGAAGTTCTTCCTCGGATTTCAAATTCAAAAATTTCAAGATGGAATTTTCTTGTCTCCAGCAAAATACCTCAAGGATATCTTAGAAAAGTTTGGTATGTCTGATGCTAGTCCATGTAAGACACCAATGCCAACCAAAATAACTCTCACTGAAGACACAAACTGTATCCCTTTCGACCCATCTAAATACCGCTCTATGATTGGTTCATTGCTTTATCTTTGTCCATCTAGACCAGACATCATGTTTAGTGTATGCATGTGTGCTAGATTTCAAGCTTCCCCTAGGGAAAGTCATCATAAGGCGGTTAAGCATATTCTTAGATACCTTGTTCACACCCCAAAGTTGGGTCTTTGGTATCCCAAGGATGCTAAGTTTGATCTCATTGGGTACACGGATGCGGATTGGGCCGGAGACAAAGTGGATCGTAAGTCCACTTCTGGTGCATGTCAGTTTCTTGGACGCTCCTTGGTAAGTTGGTCATCGAAGAAACAAAACTATATTGCCCTCTCTACCGCAGAAGCTGAATACATTGCTGCCGCCAGCTGTCCAACTCAGTTATTATGGATGAGGCAAACTTTGAAGGATTACGGTATCACCTATAGAAATGTGCTTCTTCTATGTGATAATGAAAGTGCCATCAACATTGCTGAGAACCCCAAGGATCATCTCCGCACCAAGCACATTGATATTAGGTATCACTTCTTGAGAGATCATGTTGAGAAGGGTGATATTCACATTGATCACATTGGTACAGATTTGCAACTGGCAGATATTTTCACCAAACCATTGGATGAAGCATGGTTTTGTCGACTTAGGCGTGAACTTGGTATCTTGGAGCTTGACAACATTATGTGAAATCTCGTACTCATGCATGCATTTTCATAATGTCTTGTCTTGATGTAGGCATATTCTTAGGGGGAGACATTCAATCTGTGAGTACTCTCACCCTTACATAATGCATAAATAGAACCAACACTCTCAAAGTCACTATGACACTTACTTTGTGTCCATAGTACTTTAAAATGATGGAGTAATAACCATGGGTCCAAAAGTTCAAATTTTTGGTCTCCAAAGTTATATATACTCATACATGGTGACTTAGCCTAATTATTTTTTTTGGTGTTTATATGGGGTTGAGATATTGTTATGACTAAAGCTACTTATATATATATATATATATATATATATATATATATATAACAAACACACACAAAATATATATATCATCATCACCCCATCACTCTTCATCACATCCAAACCAGATCTCAGTATTCTGGCTAGCCGGATCATCCACACTTACATCCGGACGTCCGGGCTGTGTCTGCCCGGATATCCGGGCTCACTTCTGGACATCTGTCCCTGCCCGGATCATCCAGGGATCCTTTCGGACATCCGGGTGGGTCTTCGACCTGCCCAGTAGCATATCGGGCCGTGGGGGGGGGGGCACAGGGAGTTATTCTTTTTACTTTTCCCCTCGACCTCATCCTCTCACCCCGCCGCCGGCGGATGCTCATCGGCCCGCCCCGCCAGTCCGGCCGGCAAACTAACCAGATCTTGTGCTCACGGGCTACCATCGCCTCGATCTCCTCCCTCCTCGCGCCGTTTTCCCCAGGGCCCGGTTGGATCCTCTCCAATCTCGGCTTCCGCCCCCAAACTCCGCCATGGTGGTCGGCCGTGGTGGTACTGGCCGGAACTTCAAGTCGACCTCCTCGGGTCCCTCTCGTGGTATCTCATCTGCGCCCTTCCTCGTTTTTCCTCTATTACTCATCTAGGGTCAGTTACTCATCGAGCTTGCCGATTTTTCTTCTTTGTTCTTTTCGTTCCAATGCGTACGCATAGAACCATGTCGCCAAGCATCAACGGACTCCGAGGAAGCTGCTCGTCCACTCAAGAAAGCACCAGGTCGTGCTCGTCCGTCCTATGCCGGGCTGGACGATCCTGATTATGAGGACGATCTCTAGGAGGACGAGCTTGTGCCGGTTCGCTCAACGACCAAGGCCAAGAAGAAGAAAGCGGCTTCTACCTCAAGCTCGCAACCTGCCGCATCTACCGGTCTCATTTTGTCCATGACAAACCCCACCAACCGTGGTCGTCGTACTATCAGCTATCAGTCCATGGATCCATCTGAGTATGCAGCTTTAAGGAGTGAAGTCAACCAATTTGCTGCCCCGGCCAATGCAACCGATCCTCGGTTTTGCACCTTGGTTCAACAGGACATCTATCAATCGGTCATTGCTCATCTAGGGTTCTCTTCTCAGCATTATGTGAACTTGGATTACATTGAGAACAATCCAACCAAGTTCGATGGTGTGTTAGAGAAGATTGAGGGCATGGGGCTGCGTCGTGCTATGACTCTCCACTGTGATTGGAATGAGGCTGCCATTCAGCAATTCTATGCCACGTGTTTCTTCCATCCGGATCGTTCGATCACTTGGATGACTCATCATTCTCAGTTCACTGTCTCTTTTGAGGAGTTTGCTGCTGCCTTGGGCATGCCTGGATCTGAGGCAGGTCTTTTTCGAATCCATGAGGTGAATCCCAAGTTTGAGGCTATGCCTATCAGTGCTTGCAGTTGTCTCATCATACCTCCTACTCGGCTTTCCACAGTGCAGCAAAGCAAGGAGCTTAATGACATCAGTATCTTCCGTCTCAAATACCGGTGGCTTTTTCAGTGCATCCTCAACTCCATTGCTCCCAAGAAAGGGGATCGTGGGATGGTACGAGCTTACAGCATTGACTTGATGTACTACTCACGTAAGAATCCCACTCGTCCCATTGACATGGCAGATTTTCTTTGGCATGAGATTCGCATGGCTAGTTGTCTGAAGGTTTGTACTCTTCCGCATGCTCCTTTCATTCAGACCGTCATTGACTCTGTCTTCACTTGCCCCATCAACAAGAACAACATTCACTCCATGTGGACTCCGCGTGATGACACTTCTAGGGGCAAGGCTCCTGCTCCGTCGTGTGGTGAGAGCTCTTCTCGCCACACCAAACCTTTCGTCAAGCCGTTTGACCGCCTTGCTCGCTTTATTGGGAAGTCCCATAAAGCCATCTTTGACACCTGCCACTACACTGCTACTCACATTGCTACCGAGGAGGTTCGTCGCATCTCTGAGGCAAATGCCCTTAGGGCTCGTCTTCGTGCGTGTCCTGGCAGTCCTGTCGAGCCTGATGAGCCTATTCCTGCTCGACTTCCTCTTCCGGATGTCGATTTTCCTTCTGCCACTGAGTTCCCCGAGTTCTTCCTTGTACCTGCTGATCTGAGTGATGATGATGATGATGATGCTGAGGATGAGGATGCTGCGTGATTCTCCTACTTTCTCGACCGTCTTTCCCTTTTTCGGTACTTGCTGTCAAGGGGGAGATGTAATTCTTAGGAGGAGTTTCAGCGTGTGTCTGGTATGCTTAGAGTTTTAGTTAAGTGGACTCATTATTATTATTGTAATGGTACTATGGTACTTTGGTCATGAGTTATGAGTCTATGTCACTATGCAAGTGCTTATTGTAATGGTACTATGGTACTTTGGTCATGAGTTATGAGTCTATATCACTATGCAAGTGCTTAAGTATGATGTCTTTATTCATTGCTTATGTTGATCTTAATGATGTATGCCTATACTATATTCCGAATATGGGCATCCACTTCATATGTGCATGACTTTGTATTTTTATCACCTTATTCCATGCATACATTAAGGGAGAGCTTCTCTTAAAACACATCCATATGCATAAATTAAGGGGGAGCTCTTCCTAAAACACATACCGGTCTACTCTCCTAGAATCATTCGCATCACATTTCACTTGTTAAATACTATATGTAGTTTGTCATCAACTACCAAAAAAGGGGGAGATTGAAAGTGCAATCTTGCTCTTAAAGAATATTTTTCATATTGATAACAAACCTACATATAGGGGACTAACCTTGTTTGCTAAGTATATACACAGGCCGTCTGTCCTCTGGTGTTTCTTTCTTTGGTGAGCATCATGATCGCATCATATGAGATTTTACTCAAGCAAATTATCAATGAGGAAAGGAGCAAACAAAGATGAAGTATTGTGCTCTTTTTATATTTCTTGAGTAATAGGAACCCCGCACTATTAAGAGGGGATCCGAAGTGTAGGTTCAAGACTTGCTTACATTTTGTCTCATAAAAAATTCTATCACAATAGACCAAAATCCCTAGCAATATCCCTTAGCCAAAACCTACCACTTCTCCTAGCCGAATCATCCGGATGGCTACCCAGATCATCCGGGCTTCACCCGGATCAGCCGGACCCTGCACCGGATCATCCGGATACTAGGTGCTTTCCATCAAAGAACGGTGTGGCTGAAGCCGGATCATCCGAACGTTCCTCCGGATCATCCGGGATGTTTCCCGGATCGTCCGGATCCTATTCCGGATCGTCCGGATAACCGTGCCCTGTTTTCACGGAAGCCATATGTTGTAGCCAGATCGTCCGGTAAGGCATCCGGATCATCCGGGGCTTGTCCGGATCATCCGGGGTTGCCTCCGGTCTGTCCGGGCTGCTCGCAGCTCGGCTGCAACCATCTGCATCCGGGCCTTCTGCCAGATTTATCCGGACAATGTCCAGATCATCCGGATGGTGTCCCAGATCATCTAGGGTGGTCAATTTGTGTCCAAACGGCTCTATTCTGGACATGGTATAAATAGCACCTTACCCCTTCGGGATAAGGCTGAACACCCGACGCAAACACACCTCAAGAACACCAGTGCTTCTCCTCTCGTGCTCACACACTAAATCCCAGATCCTGGCTTGTTTCTTGAGAGTTTAGAAGAGTTGTTCCAATCAAAAGAAAGATCTTCTTCCTCCCCTTCTTGTGACCAAAGCAAATCGAAGTTTGAGCAAGTTTTGAGTCTTTCCCCTTGGATCTTGTTACTCCTGGAGGTTGGAGACTCCTAGGCGGTAGGAGTCATTCGTGAGGAATCAACTATTGTGATTACCCCCGAAAAGTTTGTGAGGGTTTTGGAGACCACCCCAAGGTCTACCACTAGTGGTTGAGAAACGCCTTCGTGGTGTTGTCTCAAAGGGAGAATAGGGTGAGCCTTCGTGGCGTTGGTGTGCCTTCGTGGTAACATCCACCTCTCTAACGGTGACTAGCTTCCCTCCAAGGAAGTGAACATCGGCATACATCCTCGTCTCTCGGAGTTGCGGTTATTCCTAACCCTAACTCTCTACTTGTGGTTACTTGTCTTGTAGAACTTACTTACATCATATCCTGCTTGCTTATTTATATGCTTGTGCTACTTGCTTAGTACTTAGTACTTACTAGCAATTGTTAGGCTCACCTTCATATTTCGCATTATTACCTAAAATTGCTAAGTAATAAATAAAATTTGTAATTGTACCTATTCACCCCCCCTCTAGGTCCATCTCGATCCTTTCAAGCTGGTTCTCTGCCCAACGGTGTAAGTGTACAATCTGGAAGAGTCTCGATTATGTGTGGTGGGGCTATTTTCTGGGCCAGTACAACCATGGTTCTATCTGCATCGACGGGTAGCACTGTCTTTTGTGAAGAACGGGTTTTTGCTCCCTTAGATACTGCCATCACCCCCTCCAATTCAAATGGCTGATAAACAAGAAATGAAATTGAACGTACAGACATTGTATGATAGACAGATGTGGTAATTCACATATATGTTGTCTAACCAAACAGGACAGCATGACACAATTTCACATATATGATGCCTAACTAAACAGGATAGCGTGACACAGTTTCAGATATATGATGGATAACTTAACAGGATATAATGGCATAATTCAACATATGATGAGTACCTAAACAGGATAACATGACAAAACTATATGATGTCTTTCTAAAATAGGTTGGGATGAAATAATTCACATACATGTTGTCTAAGTATACAGGATGGCATGATATAATTGACATAATTGATTCATATACTAAGCAGCTGGCACTCGCATGTATGATCTCTAAACTGAGCAGATAGAATTCAATATTGTGCATATGATGTCTAAACTAAGCAATGCAAGACACCATATGCATCATATGAGAAATATAAACATTGCAACTTAGAGCATACACCTCAGGTGGGATATAGGACTGGTCATCTGTCTCTGAATCCTCCTCTAAGGAGCTCCCTGTAACCATCGAGATATATGCTTCAACAGGTACCATTGCCTGCTCTGAAGACCTTGTTTTCACTTTAGATTTTTCCATAACCGGCTCAAATGGCTGATACACATGAAGAGTAGTTCAATATACACAGATTGTCGACAAATGGAATACGTAATGAAAAAAAAAGATGGCATGAGATAATTCACATATATGATGCCTGGCTCCATGGCAGTGCATAATTCACATATATGATAACTGGCTGAAAAACATGGCATTGCATAATTCACATATCTGATATAGAAAGCAAACAGGAGGCATTCACACAAAGCATGTCTAATCTAAGCAGATGGCATGGCAATGCAAGACACCATATGCATGATATGAGCAATATAACCCAGCCAAGTTAGAGCATGCACCTCGGGGGGGGGGATATGACTGGTCATCTCTCTCTGAATCCTCCTCTGAAGAGCTATCTATAACCAGCAAGAAATCTGCATCGACAGGTAGCACTGGCTGCTCAGAAGACCTTGTTTTCACTCCAGATTTTCCCATGACCGACTCAAATGGCTGATGCACAGGAAGAGTAGATGAATGTATAAACATTGTTGACAAATGGAACACATTACGAAAAAAAATATGGCACGATACAATTCACATATACAATGACTGGCTAAATAGGATGGCATTGCATGATTCACGTATATGATGCCTGGCTAAAGAAGATGGCATTGCATAATTCCCATATACTCCCTCCATTCCTAAATATTTGTCTTTTTAGAGATTTCAAATGGACTAGCACATACGGATGTATATAGACATATTTTAGAGTGTAGATTGACTCATTTTGTTCCGTATGTAGTCACTTGTTGAAATCTCTAAAAAGACAAATATTTAGGAATGGTGGGAGTATGATATAGAAACCAAACAGGTGGCATTCACACAAAGCAAATCTAAACTAAGCTGATGACATATAAGATGTATAATGTAAGCAATGCAAGGCGCCATATGCATGATATGACCAACATCAGCATGCCAGGTTAGAGCAAACACCTCAGGTGGTAAACATGCATGGTCGGCTCCTTCTGAATCTCCATCTGAACAGTTATCTTCCTCCGGAATACAATCTAGAAATGCAGGAGAGGGGGGCACTTCGCCCACCATGGAGCAGTGTCTGCATGACATTATGTTCACACACAACGGTCTTCTCTTTTTCTCTACATGTTCAGTACGATTGTGTACAATATCTGACATGCATAATAAAAAAAATAGTTAGATTTTGTAAGGCCTAAGGGGTGCATGCAAAAATCAAGACTGATGGTAGCAAATGAGTGGATGGATCCAAAACTAATGATAGCAGGTAGATTATAGCTTCAGTTTAAAAAGATAGACAATGGATCATCTATTGTTTGTTGCTCACCCAACATGAACCACATAGAAGACCCCAGATGAACCAGATAGTAGACAGATACTATTCGTTGCTGGCTCGATATGAGACCCATGGGGAATTCAAAACTCAAGATTGAACGATAAAGTAGCAGGTAATAATAACCGATGTATAACGTAAGAAAACATGAAAGACTGCGACCTCTCTTCGGGAACTGTCTAGTCCTCAGGTTCATCTGCTCAGTCGATGATGGTAATGCAGTTGGCGTGGCTTCCGGCAACGGGGAATATGATCTGAGGCGGCGAAAGAAAGTCTGCAGGGGGGATCTCTGCTGCAGTGAATGCTTCTGTTGATGGTGCACCTCAGGTGGGGTGGATGACGGCACGGCAGGAGCAGGACATAACACACAGAGTTTTCTTTGACGCCAATCTGAAAATGAAGTAAATCTGTAAGGCCTCCTTAGAATTGGAGGATTCTATAAACGTAGGGACAGGAAAAACACAGGAATAGGATAGGAATGCACGTGCAAAAGGGAGCATTTGGAAACATAGGATTTCAGTCAACCTGGGTGTTTGGCTCACATGAATTGGAAGAACAGAGGAATGGAGAAACAAAGTGATGCGACGAGTGTACAACCTCTTTGGCATAGCCTTGTGGACCTCATCATCATTGGGTTGGACGTGGAGGATGGTGATGATGCTGGTGTGACGGTCACAGGCGGGGAAGAAGATCCGAGGCCTCTGGAAACGACGCCGAGGGTACTGCTCCGCTGTGATGGACAGTTCCATCATTGGAGCAGCTCTGCTAAGGTGTACGGCGACGAGGCTGAAGCATGACAAGACAGACAACTTCAATCTAAAGTGGGACCCTAGTATCATCTGCAATAGATGATGTAAACTACATCACCAAAAAGTGCTATATGTAAAACGCATTAGCCGCGCCACGGCCGCTCCGACAGATGCTGTAAGTACCGTTCACTCTGAACTTAACTGAAGAAAATGAACTTCACAGTCGAAACTGAATTTTACTGTCGAAACTGATTGAACTAGTAACAGAGCATTGCAATAGATGTTTAGGGCATTCAAGCACTAGTAGCAGAGAAGCAGTGATCTAAATCTGCAGATGCTCGAGCAGGGAACGCACTAGCTGAGAGCAAGTCATGCAGTAGCACCGTGAGCGAGTGCTAAAGAAGCAACTCCTATAGCTGCCGGAGATCGTGCAGCAGCAGTAGCAGCGCAAGCGAGAGCAAGAGCAGCAGCACGAACGAAAGAAGGAGCAGTGCAATAGCGCGACCGACAGCAAGAACAGAGCTGCGGCGCGAGCGAGAGCCGGAGCAGCTGCAGCTAGTGCCGTTGTGGAAGTCATCGCGGAGGAAGCAATGACATGGGGGAGAGACGCCGTGGATGATGTGGCCGGTGACGGCACCGTCGATGGAGACGCCATGTCTGCTCGGTATCGAGCACCGGCAGCCCCGTGAGATCGAATAAAAGATAAAATGCAGCAGTGAGTGCAAAACCTCCTTGGTGGCGCCGAGTTGGCCTCGGCTTCATTGGAGGAATTGGTGAGGGTGCTGCGGTTCCGGTGGGGCAGGTCAAGATGGCGCTGTGGTGATTGAGGTGGCACGATAGACGAGGTGAACGTCGGGGCAGCTCCTTAGAGGTGGAGGACGGGGCGGCTGATCCGACGGGACGCTGAGATCGATAACGGATCCTCATCCGATGCGGTGGATGAGGGACGGTGAGCTGTTGCGGTGGACGACGTAGTCGGGGAAGAGTCCTCGGCTGGGCGGCGGTCGGGAGGCCGATGGAGGAGCGTGGGGTTTCACGGGTTTTGGCGGCCTCGGTGTACCCCCACAGGTTTTGACACCGCGACGTGGAGCTTCATTTCCGGCTGAGGGGTAGAAGGGGGATTTCGCGTGTCTGGGCTGCAGGAGCGATTTCGGATGAGGAGGGAGTTCTCGCGCGCGTCCAAATTTCGGGATAACAAGGCGCGGCGCGGTTTGAAGAAGCGGAAGTTTCAAAGCAGGTGAGACAAAAGATACTCGAGCTTGAAAATTTCGGGATAACAAGGTGTGGATTCCTTGTTCGGCAGAACAAACTTAACGTGTAAAAAAAATCATACAAGACACAAGAGAGTCATGTCCCCTTTTAACGTGTAAAAAAACTAACAGAAAAATGTAAAAAAAATCGGGAGAACATGATTACCATGCACAGTACCAAATCGATTCGCACTTCCCTCAACAACAACAAAAAACAAATCAATTCCCACCAAAGAAAGAGTAATGTCCCTTTTTATATGATTACAGATGCCATGATCTTGAATTTGAATTTTTGAATCCACGTTATGTTGAATTCGAATATAGCATTAGGTGACCTTGCGGTTTATAATTGATGTAGTCATACATTTTGATCTTCCATCATATATGAACATTTTACTCCACCATGTGAACATATATATTGTCGTCCACCATATGGACTAAATTTGAATCAATTTTCCTTATTTGAATACGATTGTTGTCAAGTTATACAATAATTTAAATATTATCTTGATAACAAAAAGACATGCATATAGCAGTAATCATATTTCACTATGAACTACATGTACCATACGCTCTCCAATTCAAATATCTGTATCCATTTTATGTTGAATTCAAATCATAGTACATTATTGGTCTAGGTAGCGAGATGTTCGGGATATTCTAAACCCTGTTTTCATACGTATAATTTTTGGCTGAATTGGGACAAGTTTTGGTATAAGCCTCTTGCAAAACCGGAGATTCTCTCAACAAGCCTCGTGGTTCCGAGAGGGAACGTGTCACCTTTGTGTGCGAAATGATATACACTGCCTCCCCCTGATTTTATTTACAGAGGCAACATAGCACTATATGAGTGCCCTGTTAAATTTTGGAATTATTTCGGGTTCATTTGGCCTTTTTATACATTAATTGAGTTTCTGGACTTTTAATGTGCATAATCTAAATATGAATTGCATGCACATGCTTCGGTGCACCAAAGTGGGTTAAAAAATCACATGTGTGTCCTTGGTTGAATTTCTAGGTCCCATGGAAGAAATGAGAATGAAGTTCAAACATCTGGGCGTCATGACTCTGCGGAGAACATCACAAACTTAGATTTTAAATTCATGTAATGAAACTTGGCATGGTGTCATGTCATGGCACTAACATGTTATGGTAAAAAATTGGGCCGATTTGGGAGCTCGTGGTTCTAAGAGGGAACGTGCCACCCCCCCCCCCCGCCCTTGAGTTTCTTAACAAA
>NC_041381.1:505145847-505160901 GCF_002162155.2 Triticum dicoccoides | reverse complement strand
TTTCTTAACAAAGGCAACATAGAACTACATTAGTGCCATGTTAAATTTTGGAATTATTCCGGGTTCGTTTGTCGTTTTTATACATTAATTGAGTTTCTGATCATTTAATGTGCATAAGTCAAATTTGAACTACAAGCACATGCTCTCGTGTACCAAAGTTGGTTGAAAAATCACATTTGTGTCCTCGGGTGAATTTCTAGGTCCCATGCAAGAAATGAGAATAAAATTAAAAAATCTAGGCATCATGGCTCGGCCGAGAACATTGAGAAACTTGGTTTTAAAATTCTTGTAAATACAAAACACGTCTGAAAATCATGAAACTTGGCATGGATGTCATGTCATGGTACTACCATGTTGTGGTAAAAAAATGGCCGAATAGGAACAGATTTTGGTATAAGCTTCTTGCAAACCGAAGCTTCTCTCAAGAAGGCTCGTGGTTCTGAGAGGGAACGTGTCACCTTTGAGTGCGAAACGATATACGTTGTCCCCCTTGAGTTTATTTACAAAGGCAACATAGAACTACATGAGTGCCCTATTAAATTTTGGAATTATTCCGGCTTCGTTTGGCCTTATTTACACATTAATTGAGTTTTTGGTCATTTAATGTGCATAATTCAAATTTGAACTACAAGTGCGTGCTCCCGTGCACCAAAGTTGGTTGAAAATCACATTTGTGTCCTCGAGTGAATTTCTACTCCCATGCAAAAAATGAGAATAAGATTCAAACATCTGGGCATCGTGGTTCGGTCAAGAACATTGAGAAACTTGGTTTTAAAATCATGAAACTTGGCATGGTGTCATGTCATGGTAGTACCATGCCGTGGTAAATTTTTTTGGCCGAATAGGAACAAATTTTGGTATAAGCTTCTTGCAAATCGGAGCTTCTCTCAAGTAGGCTCGTGGTTCTGGGAGGGAATGTGTCACCTTTGTGTGCATAATTCATATTTGAAATACAAGCACATGTTCCAGTGCACCAAAGTTGGTTGAAAAATCACATGTGTGTCCTCGGGTAAATTTCTAGGTTCCATGCAAGAAATGGGAATTAAATTCAAAATTCTGGGCGTCGCGGCTGGGTTGGAAACATTGAGAAACTTAGTTTTTTAATTCCTGTAAATCCAAAACACGCATGAAAATAATGAAACTTGGCTTGGTGCCATGACATGGCACCAACATGCTGTGGTAAATTTGCAGTCCGATTTGCGAAGGCGCACACATTAACAATCAACAAAGTCATTTTGGAACAAGTGATGTCACGTTACAATCGGAAACACAAGTATTATTGAAACCGTGGGCGTTCTACTTACTAGTACCATTTATGTGCCGCCACGCGTCCCCATTTTTTATTAGCTAGGAGGCGCCGTGCAGGGTAGCTATTTGAGTACGAGAGGCGTGCGATCAGACCCCTGCGCGTGCTTATCGGGAGGAGAGCCCTTTGACCTCCATCTGCCGTCCACCTCTCTCCCAAGGTCTCCGTTAATGGCGTCCGAGCCTCTGTTTACTGTCATAGCTATGTCTCACTCGACTGAGATTTAAGAGAGAAAAAAGAAAATCTGACAGCATGGATCTTGATGTAAGATCCGACGGACCTATATATCATATACTGCGACTTATAGCAAGACTAATGAATATATAAGGACGATTTTCTTTTGATCAAAGAAGGGATTGCCCCTTCCAATTTTCATTACTGAAAACCACCACAATTCACAAGAAGTTCAGCACAACTCCAGCCTAACACGAAGGACTAAAAGCTACTCCCTCTGTCCCATAATATAAGACGCTTTTTGACACTAGTATAGTGTCAAAAAATGTCTTACATTATGAGACGGAGGGAGTACCAGATTGAAATCGCAACATCCCAAGAGGCCAACAAAGGCCAAACATCCACGCTAGAACCCAACATTTCACAACCGACGACACAATCCACATCCTAAACCGATTATTACATCAAAATAAACCAGGAAACTGAAGGAAGCCCAGCAGCAACTAGAAGAACAGCAACGCCAGGGTCGCCACAGCAAGAGTTTTCTTCATTCCAGCCTTGCAACATTGATCTTCGACAGAAAGATAAGGACGATTAATTGTCTTACATAATTAGAAAGATAATTAAATAAGCCACATGTGGCTAAGCCCGAAATACAGAAGGGAAAAAAAGAAGGAAGACAAGGATCTGGCTCGCTGATCTCTACTTTCTTCATGCGTTGCTGCAGGCCGCGGGAACTAGTCTCCGCGGTGAGCGGCGATAAGCTCTTTCGTGTCCTCAAGACGCTGCTTGAGAACATCCATGGATTCCTCCACCAGCCTTTGGCGCTCGTTGCGGAGCATGTCATTCTCGTCCATAAGTTTCTTGACGATGACGCCGGTCCTCTTCAACAAGGCACTAGTCACCTCGTGCTGGTCTGCACTTCAGACGATCTTCTCCCTCAGCAGGTCGCGCTCGGCCCGGAGCCTCTCATTGCCCTCCCTTAGTTGCCGGATGAAGACGGTAGCCTGTTCAAGCGAGGCTTTGACGTTGTCCTGCAACCTCACCAAGCCGGAGATCTGATCCATCTGGCTATGGACGATCGCATGCATGCGCCTGTAACAGTCGTCACCAGCCCGCAAGAAATTTTCCCAGGCCGCTGCGGTGCGGCGGGACATCTCTGCTGCATTCATGGCACGGCGGGACATCTCAGCTGCTTCCGCGGCGCGGCCGGATTAGTCTGCTGCATCGATTGCGCGGCAGGACCTCTATGCTGCTACTTCCGCGCGGCAGGACATGTCGGCTGCTCTCGCAGCGAGGCGGGACATCTCTCGTGCTTCCGCTTCCATGCTCGCCTCTCCCTGCTGGCAATCTCTCGACCCAGAACTCACGCTGGCCATGGCAGGCGCAAGGGAAGGATGCTGAATGACTTGTTTGTTTTTGTGGATGTGGAGTTGAGGAGAATGTGCAGTCATCTTGGCATACTAGTATTTATAACCGAGTACTAATACGCTCCTAAGTGAGAAACCGTTTAGGTTGTGATTGGTGTGAATAGGTTTGGAATTCAATATAGCGTGGTACTAATACGCTCCTAAGTGGGAAACCGTTTAGGTTGTGATTGGTGTGAATAGGTCTGCAATATAGCGTGGAGTAATTTGGAATGTGGCGAGACGCAAGATAAAAATTTATAAATACCCGCGTGGCAAGCTCTAGGCTAGTCCTTTTACAGACGCATTAAACCTATCTCTCGGGACATCTCGCACGCACCATCGTGCCACCCACAAAAACTTGTACTCCGAGTTTAGTAGTATGTTATACAGGAAGAGAAGAGGTGCACGCACGCACTCGTCCTCTCACACACGCGTCTGTTTTTTCTCGAAAAGGAGGATGATGACCCCCGGCCTCTGCATCTTGGAGTCACACACGCATCTGTAGCTACGAATTGTAGTGTTCTCAACCATTCGATTGGCTCTATCATGGATGTACCTCAATACTAAAACATGTCTAGTTACATCTATATTTTGACAAATGGAAGGCATGTATTGTGGAACGGAGGGAGTGCTTGTCATCAAAATGGATAAAAAGGGACGTATCTAGAACTAAAATACGTCTACATACATCTCCTTTTATCCATTTTGATGACAAGTAGTACTTACTGTTGGGGAACGTTCCAGAAAACAAAAATTTTCCTACTTGTTTCACCAAGATCATCTAGGAGTTCATCTAGCAACGAGTGATTAGATGCATCTACATACCTTTGTAGATCGCGAGCGGAAGTGTTCAAAAGAACGGTGATGATGTAGTCGTACTCGACGTGATCCAAATCACCGATGACCAGCGCCGAACGGACGGCACCTCCGCGTTCAACACACGTACGGGACGGGAGACGTCTCCTCCTTCTTGATCCAGCAAGGGGGGAGGAGAGGTTGATGAAGATCCAGCAGCACGACGGTGTGGTGGTGGATGCAGGGCGTCACAGCAGCAGGGCTTCGCCGAGACTACGAGGGAGAGACGTAATGGGGGGGAGATGGAGACGCCAGGGGCTGGTGTATGAAGTCCCTCCTCTCCCCCACTATATATAGAGGTGCCAAGGGGGGGTGGCCGGCCCTAGTAGATGAGATCTACTAGGGGGCGGCGGCCTAGGGGAGGTTTCCCTCCCCCCCAAGGCACCTAGGGGTGCCTTCCACCACTAGGACTCCTCCTAGGGGGAAACCCTAGGCGCATGGGCCTATAGGGGCTGGTGCCCTTGGCCCATGAAGGCCAAGGCGCACCCCCTACAGCCCATGTGGCCCCCCGGGACAGGTGGACCCACCCGGTGGACCCCCGGGACCCTTCCGGTGGTCCCGGTACAATACCGATAACCCCGAAACTTGTCCCGATGCCCGAAATAGCACTTCCTATATATAATTCTTTACCTCCGGACCATTCCGGAACTCCTCGTGACGTCCGGGATCTCATCCGGGACTCCGAACAACATTCGGGTTTTTGCATATACATATCTTCATAACCCTAGCGTCACCGAACCTTAAGTGTGTAGACCCTACGGGTTCGGGAGACAAGCAGACATGACCGAGACGACTCTCCGGTCAATAACCAACAGCGGGATCTGGATACCCATGTTGGCTCCCACATACTCCACGATGATCTCATCGGATGAACCACGATGTCGAGGATTCTATCAACCCCGTACGCTATTCCCTTTGTCTATCGATATGTTACTTGCCCGAGATTCGATCGTCGGTATCCCAATACCTCGTTCAATCTCGTTACCGGCAAGTCACTTTACTCGTACCGTAATGCATGATCCCGTGACCAGACACTTGGTCACTCTGAGCTCATTATGATGATGCATTACCGAGTGGGCCCAGTGATACCTCTCCGTCATACGGAGTGACAAATCCCAGTCTTGATCCATGTCACCCAACAGACACTTTCGGAGATACCCGTAGTCTACCTTTATAGTCACCCAGTTACGTTGTGACGTTTGGCATACCCAAAGCACTCCTACGGTATCCGGGAGTTACACGATCTCATGGTCTAAGGAAAAGATACTTGACATTGGAAAACTCTAGCAAACGAACTATACGATCTTGTGCTATGTTTAGGATTGGGTCTTGTCCATCACATCATTCTCCAATGATGTGATCTCGTTATCAATGACATCCAGTGTCCATAGTCAGGAAACCATGACTATCTGTTGATCAACGAGCTAGTCAACTAGAGGCTCACTAGGGACATGTTGATGTCTGTTATTCACACATGTATTACGATTTCCGGATAACACAATTATAGCATGAATAAAGACAATTATCATGAACAAGGAAATATAATAATAATGCTTTTATTATTGCCTCTAGGGCATATTTCCAACAGTCTCCCACTTGCACTAGAGTCAATAATCTAGTTACATTGTGATGAAACGAACACCCATGGAATTCTGGTGTTGATCATGTTTTGCTCTAGGGAGAGGTTTAGTCAACGGATCTGCTACATTCAGGTCCGTATGTACTTTACAAATCTCTATGTCTCCATCTTGAACATTTTCACGAATGGAGTTGAAGCGACGCTTGATGTGCCTTGTCTTCTTGTGAAACCTGGGCTCCTTGGCAAGTGCAATAGCTCCAGTGTTGTCACAGAAGAGCTTGACCGGCCCCGACGCATTGGGTATGACTCCTAGGTCGGTGATGAACTCCTTCACCCATATTGCTTCATGTGCTGCCTCCGAGGCTGCCATGTACTCCGCTTCACATGTAGATCCCGCCACAACGCTTTGCTTGCAACTGCACCAGCTTACTGCCCCACCATTCAAAATATACATGTATCTGGTTTGTGACTTAGAGTCATCCAGATCTGTGTCGAAGCTAGCGTAACCCTTTACGACGAGCTCTTCGTCACCTCCATAAACGAGAAACATTTCCTTAGTCCTTTTCAGGTACTTCAGGATATTCTTGACCGCTGTCCAGTGTTCCTTGCCGGGATTACTTTGGTACCTTCCTACCAAACTGACGGCAAGGTTAACATCAGGTCTGGTACACAGCATGGCATACATAATAGAACCTATGGCTGAGGCATAGGGGATGACGCTCATCTCTTCTATATCTTCTGCCGTGGTCGGACATTGAGCTGAGCTCAATTTCACACCTTGTAACACAGGCAAGAACCCCTTCTTGGATTGATCCATATTGAACTTCTTCAATATCTTATCAAGGTATGTGCTTTGTGAAAGACCTATGAGGCGTCTCGATCTATCTCTATAGATTTTGATGCCTAATATATAAGCAGCTTCTCCAAGGTCCTTCATTGAAAAACTTTTATTCAAGTAGGCCTTGATGCTGTCCAAGAGTTCTATATCATTTCCCATCAAAAGTATGTCATCTACATATAATATGAGAAATGCTACAGAGCTCCCACTCACTTTCTTGTAAACGCAGGCTTCTCCATAAGTCTGTGTAAACCCAAACGCTTTGATCATCTCATCAAAGCGAATGTTCCAACTCCGAGATGCTTGCACCAACCCATAAATCGAGCGTTGGAGCTTGCACACTTTGTCAGCATTCTTAGGAACGACAAAACCTTCCGGCTGCATCATATACAATTCTTCCTTAAGGAAACCATTAAGGAATGCCGTTTTGACGTCCATTTGCCATATTTCGTAATCATAGAATGCGGAAATTGCTAACATCATTCGGACGGACTTCAGCTTTGCTACCGGTGAGAAAGTCTCATCGTAGTCAACCCCTTGAACTTGTCGATAACCCTTAGCGACAAGCCGAGCTTTATAGATGGTCACATTACCATCCGCGTCTGTCTTCCTCTTAAAGATCCATTTATTTTCTATGGCTCGCCGCTCAACGGGCAAGTCAGTCAAAGTCCATACTTTGTTTTCATACATGGATCCTATCTCGGATTTCATGGCTTCCAGCCATTTGTCGGAATCCGGGCCCGCCATCGCTTCTTCATAGTTCGAAGGTTCACCATTGTCTAACAGCATGATTTCCAAGACAGGGTTGCCGTACCACTCTGGTGCGGAACGTGTCCTTGTGGACCTTCGAATTTCAGTAGGGGCTTGATCAGAAGTATCTTGATCATTTTCATTAACTTCCTCTCTAGTCGGTGCAGGCACCTCAGGAACATTTTCGAGTTGCGCCATTTTCCGGTTCAAGAGGTAATACTTCATCAAGCTCTACTTTCCTCCCACTTACTTCTTTCGAGAGAAACTCTTTCTCCAGAAAGGACCCATTCTTGGCAACAAAGATCTTGCCTTCGGATCTGAGGTAGAAGGTGTACCCAATAGTTTCTTTTGGGTATCCTATGAAGACGCATTTTTCCGACTTGGGTTCGAGCTTTTCAGGTTGAAGTTTCTTGACATAAGCATCGCATCCCCAAACTTTTAGAAACGACAGCTTAGGTTTCTTCCCAAACCATAATTCATACGGTGTCGTCTCAACGGATTTCGACGGAGCCCTATTTAAAGTGAATGCGGCAGTCTCTAAAGCATAGCCCCAAAAAGAAAGCGGTAAATCGGTAAGAGACATCATAGATCGCACCATATCTAACAGAGTGCGATTACGACGTTCGGACACACCATTACGCTGAGGTGTTCCAGGCGGCTTGAGTTGTGAAACTATTCCACATTTTCTTAAGTGTGCTCCAAACTCGTGACTCAAGTATTCTCCTCCACGATCTGATCGTAGAAACTTGATTTTCCTGTCACGTTGATTTTCAACCTCACTCTGAAATTCCTTGAACTTTTCAAAGGTTTCAGACTTGTGTTTCATTAAGTAGATATACCCATACCTACTTAAATCATCAGTGAGGGTGAGAACATAACGATAGCCACCGCGAGCCTCAACACTCATCGGACCGCACACATCAGTATGTATGATTTCCAATAAGTCGGTTGCTCGCTCCATTGTTCCTGAGAACGGAGTCTTGGTCATTTTACCCATAAGGCATGGTTCGCACGTGTCAAATGATTCATAATCAAGAGACTCTAAAAGTCCATCAGCATGGAGCTTCTTCATGCGTTTGACACCTATGTGACCAAGGCGGCAGTGCCACAAGTATGTGGGACTATCATTATCAACCTTACTTCTTTTGGTACTCACATTATGAACATGTGTAGCATCACGTTCAAGATTCATAAAGAATAAACCATTCACCATAGGAGCATGACCATAAAACATATCTCTCATAAAAATGGAACAACCATTATTCTCAGATTTAAAAGAGTAGCCATCTCGAATTAAACGAGATCCCGATACAATGTTCATGCTCAAAGCTGGCACTAAATAACAATTATTAAGGTTTAAAACTAATCCCGAAGGGAGATGCAGAGGCAGCGTGCCGACAGCGATCACATTGACCTTGGAACCATTCCCGACGCGCATCGTCACCTCGTCCTTTGCCAGTTTCCGCTTATTCCGCAGCCCCTGCTTTGAGTTACAAATGTGAGCAACTGCACCGGTATCAAATACCCAGGAGCCACTACGGGCACTAGTAAGGTACACATCAATTACATGTATATCACATATACCTTTCGTTTTGCCGGCCTTCTTATCCGCTAAGTACTTAGGGCAGTTCCGCTTCAAGTGACCGCTTCCCTTGCAATAAAAGCACTCAGTCTCGGGCTTGGGTCCATTCTTTGGCTTCTTCCCGGCAGCTTGCTTGCCGGGCGTGGCAACCTCCTTGCCGTCCTTCTTGAAGTTCTTTTTACCCTTGCCTTTCTTGAACTTAGTGGTTTTATCGACCATCAACACTTGATGTTCCTTCCTGACTTCTACCTCTGCTGATTTCAGCATAGAAAATACTTCAGGGATGGTCTTTTCCATCCCCTGCATATTGAAGTTCATCACAAAGCTCTTCTAGCTTGGTGGAAGCGACTGGAGGATTCTGTCAACGACCGCATCATCCGGGAGATTAACTCCCAGCTGAGTCAAGCGGTTATGCAACCCAGACATAGTGAGTATGTGCTCACTGACAGAACTGTTTTCCTCCATCTTACAGCTGAAGAATTTGTCGGAGACTTCATATCTCTCGACCCGGGCATGAGCTTGGAAAACCATTTTCAGCTCTTCGAACATCTCATATGCTCCATGTCTCTCAAAACGCTTTTGGAGCCCCGGCTCTAGGCTGTAAAGCATGCCCCACTGAACGAGGGAGTAGTCATCGAAACGTGCCTGCCAAGCGTTCATAACATCTTGTTCTGCAGGGAGAACGGGTGCGTCACCAAGCGGTGCTTGTAGGACATAATCTTTCTTGGCAGCTATGAGGATGATCCTCAGGTTCCGGACCCAGTCCGTATAGTTGCTGCCATCGTCTTTCAGCTTAGTTTTCTCTAGGAACGCATTGAAGTTGAGGACTACGTTGGCCATTTGATCTACAAGACATATTGCAAAGATTTTTAGACTAAGTTCATGATAATTAAGTTCAACTAATCAAATTATTAGTGAACTCCCACTTAGATTAGTCATCCCTCTATCCATCTAAGTATTACATGATCCGAGTTAAACTAGACCGTGTCCGATCATCACGTGAGACGGACTAGTCAACATCGGTGAACATCTTCATGTTGATCGTATCTTCTATACGACTCATGCTCGACCTTTCAGTCTTCTGTGTTCCGAGGCCATGTCAATACATGCTAGGCTCGTCAAGTCAACCTAAGTGTTTGCATGTGTAAATCTGTCTTACACCCGTTGTATGTGAACGTCTGAATAAAACACCCGATCATCACGTGGTGTTTTGAAATAGTGAACTGTCGCAACGGTGCACAGTTAGGGGGAACACTTCTTGAATTTATTGTGAGGGATCATCTTATTTACTACCGTCGTTCTAAGTAAACAAGATGCAATACATGATAAACATCACATGCAATCAAATAATAAACGTGACATGATATGGCCAATATCACATAGCTCCTTTGATCTCCATCTTGGGGCTCCATGATCATCTTGTCACCGGCTTGACACCATGATCTCCATCATCATGATCTCCATCATCGTGTCTCCATGAAGTTGCTCGCCAACTATTACTTCTACTACTATGGCTAACGCGTTTAGCAATAAAGTAAAGTAATTTACATGGCGTTTCTTGATGACACGCAGGTCATATAAAAGAATAAAGACAACTCCTATGGCTCCTGCCGGTTGTCATACCCTAAATTGCACTACTAGGAAAATGGCTATAGATGGGATTGACACTAATGGCGCACCAGAAAGATGGTGCGCCATTAGTATATACTAATGGCGCACCACAATCTGATGCGCCATTAGAGTTTAAACAACTAATGGCGCACCATGCTACGGGTGCGCCATTAGTATTAATTTTTTTTAACTAGTGCGCCTGTCCAAACATACTAATGGCGCATCCCGGCAAAGTGCGCCATTAGTAGTTGTAACTACTAATGGCGCACTAGGCAGCAGGTGCGCCATTAGTATAGAATTTTTTTTTTTTGAACTAGTGCGCCTATCCAAACATACTAATGGCGCATCCTGCCCAAGTGCGCCATTAGTAGTTGTAACTACTAATGGCGCACCAGGCAGTGGGTGCGCCATTAGTATAGGATTTTTTTTTGAACTAGTGCGCCTATCCAAACATACTAATGGCGCATCCTGCCCAAGTGCGCCATTAGTAGTTGTAAGTACTAATGGCGCACCATGCAAGAGGTGCGCCATTAGTAAGTGGGCAGCAACAAGATATTTGGGACAGCCTCTCCTACCCACACACTCACTTTCTCCCCACTTCATTCTCTCCACCTCCTCCTTGTCTCGGGTGCCTCCTCTTTTTCACCTCATTTCCACCATAGATTCATTCAAATTAAGTGGTTAAATTACCTTGTTTTAATAGGTAAGTAAGGGGGGAAGCTATATTTAGGTTGTTCTCCTTACAACAATGTGCACATGCACTTTTTACGGCCTAGCTAGATCTATGTATGTTCGTGGTGTTGCATATGTTTGTGGTGTTGCATATGTGTTTGTGTTTGGAGGTGTATCGGTATTAGATATGTGATAGTTGCCAATATTTTGCCGGAATGTTGATTCATTTCCGTTTCGGCGAGAATTTTGGCATTAAGCATTCTTTTTGGTCCTATTTTTAGGGAAGGTCATGCCAAATTTTTGTTTGGTTCTAAAATATCGTTTTGCTCTACCCCGCAGGCGACCATGGTCCGCACGATGACCGAAGGCATCGTGAATAGGTTTTTGAGGTCCGCGAAGGCCGAGATGCTTCAAAAGAACGAGACGGAGATAAGATGTCCGTGTCGAAGATGCAAGCTGAAGAGCCTTATTGCGGACCCGGATTCCGGGCAGGTGCGGGACCACCTGCTGTTGCGTGGTTTCATGGATGGCTATCGGTGGCAAGGTGATGAAGATGACTACGAAGTCGTCCATGCGGGCCGGGCAAGAAATGAGGAAGGGCAGCAAGACAACCACCGCGGCTCGGGCGGGCGAGAAGACGAAGAATCCCCAGGAGATGATCACGACTGTGATGATGTACACAGTCATCATGTAGAAGATGCAGGACATGATGATGAGGAAGATGCCGGAGCAGGCGACGGGCATGATCATGAAGATGATGATGCCGGCGGAGCAGACGACGCTGGACCATCGATGGGCTGGGTGCAGGACCCTCATATTCAAGAGCTGCTTCTCAAGCAGACGGATAACGCAAGAGCTGCCGCCCGAGAGAAAGCCAAGATGGATCAACTTGAGTTAGACGCGGTTACTCCATTGTATGAAGGATGCAGGCCCGAGGATACCCGCCTGAAAGTAACGCTCATGGCCCTGGAGATGAAGGTAAAACACAAAATGACCGACGCATGCTTCGACGAGAACATGTCATTCTGGCACGAACGTCTTCCCAAGGGGAACAAGTGCCCGACCAGTTTGGAGGAGGCGAAGAAAATCGTGTGTCCTCTGGATTTACCGCACGTGAAATACCATGTGTGCATGAACAATTGCATCATTTATCGGGACAAGCACGCGGAGTCTACAATATGTCCGGTGTGCGGTGTCACTCGATACAAGAAGAGGAAGAAAGCTCCTCGAAAAGTGGTGTGGTACTTTCCGATCACTCCTCGTCTGCAGCGGTATTTCGCGGATCCTAAGGTAGCAAAGCTCCTGCGTTGGCACGCGGATAGGGAGGAGAAGAAGCGAGAAGATGACGCAAATGATCCGGAGATAGATAAAAAAGACAAGATGCTGAGTCACCCTAAGGATGTGAGCCAGTGGCAAGCATTGAACTTCGAATACCCAGAATTTGGGAACGATCCAAGGAACATCATGCTGGGCGCGAGCACCGATGGAGTCAATCCGTTTGGCAGCCAGAGAAGCACACATAGCACCTGGCCTGTGTTTGTGTGGATGTACAACCTTCCCCCCTGGTTGTGCATGAAGAGGAAGTACATTCACATGAGTATGCTAATTGAAGGGCCGAAACAACCAGGGAACGACATCAATCTGTATCTGGGGCTGCTGAAAGAGGAGCTTGACACGCTGTGGAAAACGCCAGCCAATACGTGGGACGCCGCAGAGAAAGAATATTTCCCTATGAGAGCCGCACTGCTCACGACGGTGCATGACTATCTCGGTTACGGATATCTTGCGGGGCAGGTAGTCCACGGATTTTCTGGATGCGTAAGGTGCATGGATGACACAACGTATCACAACTAGATAGAGATCCCGGGTCTTCGAAAACCGTGTTCATGGGACATCGAAGGTGGCTTCGCGACGATGACCCGTGGAGGAAACGCAAGGATCTGTTCGATGGTGAAACCGAACCCCAAAAACGCCCGTGTACGAGGAGCGGCGAGGAAATAGACAAGCTGTTGAAAAATTGGAAAGACTGCCCACTGCCGGGAAAGAAGCAAAAGGCGCCAGAGCCGGGAAAGAAGCGAAAGGCGCCAGAGCCGCTGCTGAAGGTATGGAAAACGAGGTCTGTTTTCTGGGACTTGCCGTACTGGAAGATCCACCGTGTGCCTCACAGCCTTGATGTCATGCATATCACGAAGAACGTGTGCGAGAGTCTGCTTGGTACCCTGCTCAACATGCCAGAGAGGACCAAAGATGGGCCGAAAGCAAGGGCAGACTTGAAATCAATGGGCATCAGGCAGGAGCTTCACGCTATATATGATGATGATGATGATGATGATGATGATGATGATGATGATGATGATGATGATGATGATGAGGCGAAGCAGGACACAGAAAGTCGTCGCAAAGGCAAAAAGGCCAAGAAGACCGGAAATGACTACCCTCCCGCGTGCTTCACTCTAAGTCAGGAGGAGATCGAGCAGTTTTTCACCTGCCTCCTAGGAGTAAAACTTCCTTACGGTTACGCGGGGAAGATAAGCAGATACCTAGACCCAGCGAAGCAGAAGTTCAGCGGGATGAAGTCTCACGACTGTCACGTGCTGATGATGCAGATACTTCCAGTTGCAATCCGTGGGATCATGGACGCGCACGTCCGTGAAACGCTATTTGGCCTATGCAACTTCTTCGACGTCATCTCTCGGAAGTCGATTGGCGTGAGGCAACTCAGAAGGCTACATGAAGAGATCGTGGTGATACTATGCGAGCTTGAGATGTACTTCCCCCCGCATTCTTCGACGTTATGGTGCATCTGCTGGTCCATATAGTGGAGGATATCATCCAACTCGGGCCGACGTTCCTGCACAGCATGATGCCGTTCGAAAGGATGAATGGTGTCATCAAAGGATACATTCGCAACATGTCACGTCCAGAAGGAAGCATAACCAGGGGCTTTCTGACCGAAGAGTGCATCTCCTACTGCACGAATTATCTAGGCATCGAGAACCCCGTTGGTCTGCCCGTCAACAGGCACCTCGGCAGGCTCGCTGGATGGGGTCACCGTGAGGGTCGCCGCGAAATGCATGTCGACTTCGAGGGTCGACTCGCCGACTTTGAAAGAGCAAACCTAGTCGCGCTACAACACATAGACGTGGTCGATCCTTGGTTGGTAGAGCACAAAACCTTTATTAAAAAGACGTACAATGACCGAGGCCAACAGAGGACGGACGGAGATATACTCAAAGAGCACAACTCATGTTTCACGCGTTGGTTCAAGCATAAGCTTCTGTCGTACCCTTTACATGAGGATTCTTCCGCGGAAGAACAACTCATATTCGCCTTGTCACTGGGCGCCGAGCACAACCTGATGACCTATGAGGCGTACGATATCAACGGCTACACATTCTACACCGAGGCCAAGGACATGAAGAGCGATGGTTATCAGAACTCCGGGGTAACGATGGAATCCTACACCGGTAACGACAAGGACAGATACTACGGAAGGATCGAGGAGATCTGGGAGCTGAGCTACGCTGGAGAGAAGGTCCCGATGTTCCGTGTCAGATGGGCCAAGAACGTCATAAAAGAAGACCGGTATTTCACCACCATGGTTATACCCGAAGCCAAATCCAAGACCGCGGGCGCAAACGTCACCGCGAAAAATGAGCCATGGGTACTGGCTTCCCAAGTGGACCAATGCTTCTTCATTACCGACCCGCCAAAGCCCAGTCGTGTTGTCATGAGGAGAGGCAAAAGGAAGATCATCGGAATGGATGGAGTAGCCAATGAGCAAGACTTCGACAAGTACGGCGACCCGAGGATCGAACATGACGACGATGATGAAGTAGCAGCATACACCACAAGGAGAAGCAGGACCACCCTACCTAAAGGACATCCGTTCCACAGAAGAACTCCATTTGCGAAAAAGAAGGGCAAGAAGATTGTGAACAGATAGCTAGCTAAGATCGATTGTATTTAAATCGTAGCCTTCATTTCTAGATTGTATTTCATGGGTACTTTTTGAACTATCATGAATATTTTTAAATTTCATGGAAACTCGATCTCGATCCCCCTCCATCTCGATCGCTATCCCACCTTGCCAGATCTGGCCCCCCTCGCCGCCGAGCACCCCCCAGTCCACCGGCCGCCGCCGCCGACCCCCCGCACCCTCGATTCCCCTACCCAACCGCCGCCGCCGACCCCCCGCACCCCGCGCACCGTCTTATAAAAAAATTAGTATCAAACAGCTTTTTAAATGCTACTGTCTTATAAAAAAATATTACTGTT